>NW_009614361.1:0-12181 GCF_000690535.1 Cariama cristata | reverse complement strand
GGGCGGCTGGGGGGCTCCGCGTTTCCACCGGGCGAGAGCCGTTCGTGCGGTCATTTACCGCGACGGCTGCCGGCCCTGCCTCTCTGCCCCTGTGCTGCATTGATCCTGGTGGGGCGTGTTGGCCTGAGGGCTTTTGAAGTCATTGTTTTTTTTCCCCTTTTTAATATTTTTTTTTTCTTAATGGGTAACACTGGGAGATTTCTGTGAATTAATTTCAAAGTGAAATGAAGATGTCAAACTATTTGGTTTGCTTTCTACTTCTAGATCACTTTTTCTGAACTGGTGATGTTGATGAAACTGAATGAATGGAAGAGTTAGGGCAGATAGGAAGTTTGCATTTCATGCTCTGCACTTGCCACCGGACAAGCGTGTCTCTGAAGTGACCTGGGATCATTGGAGCTGTGTGTCCTGAGAAACTCTGAGGACCTCTGAAGGTAAAAAAGCGTTTGGTAGCATTCTTTCCTAACCCTCTGTTGCCATGAGTATTAAAAGGAGGAACCTGTTCAGTAGTGTTGCCAGCCCTCTCCCCACACTTACACCTTCTTTTAGGCCTTCTGCCTATTCTGCTTTTTCCCAAAGAGCAGTCAGATTGCAAGCGTATTTTCTGAGAAAATGCCAGCAAGTGTAGCTTTCCTCTTTTGTGATGTCAGGAAAAGGAGTTTCTTAAATGTGATGTCTTGCTGTCAGCTGACGGGAGTGATTGCTGTAACAAGATAAAAATATGCATATTTTTGTATTCTCTTCTGCCATGGGACAGTAATTTTTTTAAATGCTTATTCATTCTCCAGTCTCACAGTTGATTTTTTGCCAGAATACTTGCTTTTGTGCTTTTCTGTGTTTTTTTTCTCTTTCAACTCTACTGACTTGCCCTTTTATTTTTTCCCCTTCTATGAAGTGCATACACTGAATGTATGCATTGAATGTTGCTGCTAGTTTGGCCTTTGCGTTCTCTTTTATGAGCTGGTGCATTGTAATTTTTATGTGCCTCACCTCTAAAAAAATGAACATAATTACAATGTGCTGTGAAATACTTCTGCTTGAGTGCCTGTTTACTACTGCCTTGTATTGTCTTATATTCATTGCATAGCTTAGTTTCAGCTGTAACTCGTTTGAAATAGCTTCTACTGTTAGAATAAAATGTGCTGGCAGTGCCATATGAACAAACCTTTGTAAAAACAATTAAGGTTCTTGCTGATGGCTTATAAAGGCAAAGTATTCATATTTGTTATTAATCTTTATGTCTTTGTAATTATTGTCATCTTCAGTAGTAGTAATGTTAGTTTTTGGTAAGTTAGCTTATTCTAAGGCACGTCCTATGTATTGCTCTGCGTAGAACATTTTGCAAAGTGTGGCATAAACTCATAAACATGCAGTGTCTGTCTTCATGGTCTTCTCTGCTAAGTCTTACTGACTATGCTTACTGCTCCCATTGAGCTCTGCCTGGGGCTGGAAGGATGGTTCTCTCTTTAACAGAGCGAAGGACACCTCATTTAAGTGGGGGTGTGTCTACTATAAATGCAGATGTATTGGATATACACAGTGAATGGGCAGGGTAGTCAAGTCAACTACACTGTGGCAGGAAGAACTTATACTGCAAAATTTGCCTAAAGTGCTGCAGAGTTCGTCATCTTCTCTGTAAGTAGCTGAAGTGTTAGGCAGAAGCATTGAGGGGACCTTCATTATAAGGAATTGGGGGTGTGCTCTTGCCTTGACACTGTCTTGTCCATACTGAAAATCCACGTGTGCTCTTTCTGGGACAAATGCCACACAAAGCCACCTGCTAGATTTTGGAGACTGTAGCCACCTCAGCTGCTTTCTACCTATCCCTGGAGCTGTGCATTACAAGGACTGAATGTCAGTAGATAGCCATGTCCCTTTTACCAAGTGGGTAATGAACAGCGGGCAGTGCTTTAATTTACTGTTTGATGTTTGACCTTTCATTTTGCTTGTGAACTGCTCTTGGTTGTCAGCTGACATCAACTCTGTCAAGTCCACTTTATGCCAACACACAGAAGGCTGGCCAGAAGTGTGTGGTTCTGTTTTAATGATGCTCTGATAGGGATGTTTCCAGCACCGGTGCTCTGCACCTGCCAGCAGGGATGTTGTATCTGAAATTAAGAATTTTTTTTTTGAGCCTTTTCTTTCTGTATGTTAGGTACAAAGTTGATAGGACTCTGTTATTGTAAGCATTTATATTAAAAGGCAATGGCAGCGAAGCGATGGCCCAATAATGTCCTGCTTACATTCTTTTTCGCCAGACACTACTCTGACGATGGAGCTTATAGGTTCTTCTGATTCCTCCTTCCAGAGAGCCCTTTCTAAAGAGACTAATCTGTTGCAGAGGATTCCTCTTGCAGTGAATGTGACTGCAATATAGTGGAAAATCCAGACCAGCCTGCTCACCAGCTTGTTCTGCTGCTTACCCTGAGAGTGAGTTCGCAGAGGATCTGCTCAGCTCTAAGCTGAGCTGCATAGGAGCCAGGCAACACAGCTTTGGCCCTGGAAATGCCGCCTGCCCTGTTTGCTTTGTGAGAAGTTTGTAAAGGGGAGGGGATCCCTCAGTGGACTCTGTGGGGATGATTAGTGAGGTCAGATCTATACAGCAACTTGCTCTTTTCCTACTCTGCTTGTCCAGTGTTCTGGGTACCTTGAACTAGATGCTAGCGTATCGAAGGAGAATGGAAGTGCATCACCAATAATTAAACATTGCACAGAGAATTTGCAGTCAAGTCTGGACTTGATTCTACATCTTCTGGGTAAATAAACCTGTATATGATGTCTTCTCCCTCTCAGTATTTGTCCTAGCTTATAAAAGTTCACAGCTTGTGGATTACTATTTAAGTACAGTTGTGGTGTG
The DNA here is from genome assembly GCF_000690535.1 of Cariama cristata. Classification (NCBI taxonomy): domain Eukaryota; kingdom Metazoa; phylum Chordata; class Aves; order Cariamiformes; family Cariamidae; genus Cariama; species Cariama cristata. The sequence continues at coordinate 9,324 of NW_009614361.1, read as the reverse complement.
CAGACTTTGCACTATTTTAAATGGGTGCTGCTTGTCAGTTCACCAAAAATCAGTTCTGTTCTTGCTCATTGTTAAGGATACTGTTCAAGGATGGATATTACAGAGTGTGCCCCATTTAATATGGAAATTAAGCATAGGGAATGATATGGGTACACATTGTTTCTTCTCCCCCACCCTGTTAGCCAGTTTCAATCAAATAGACGAGTAGATGGGAGGGGAAAAAAAAAAAGAATGGCATTGTTATCAGCAAATATTGGTGCCTTTGAAACTCCCTGCTTTAATTTGCACCTTGTTTCATAGTTCAAAATTTCTTACTGACTGGTCTGACTTGAGCACTGGTGTTTTTCCTTGTGAATCCTGTATTTTAAGGCATTTGCTATTTCCAGTTGCGGTTCATTCAGTTGCAAAGAAACTAGACCAAAATATTTTGATCAAAGTATGTGGGAGAATGAAGGCAGAACAAGCAATAGACAAGAGCTGATTAGATAGGAGCTCGTGTCACCAGGCTAGCTCTAGCTGCTGAGTTAACTTCAATGGATTTTTTTTTTGGGGAAGTGCGTCAAGCCTGATTCATCATAATCCATAAATTTAATCAAGCACAGAAAATGCACAAAACCAGCAGGCATCTGAGAGTCCTCTGATGTATTGCACTATCTGCAAAACATTCCATGTATTAGCAATCAATTGCTTATTAAAGTCACAGTGTTGTCATAAGCGTAAGCATGTGTGGTATCTGTATTTTCCCATGCCTCCTTTGACTCTGAATTTATGCCATTTGTGAGCACAGCCCTGCAAAGGAGGACATAAATGACCGCTGATTGAGGGAACCAGAGCAAAGTCCTCATGCTAGCACATGAAGGCCTTTCAGTTTTGGAAGCTCTTGTCACCTTGTTCTCATGGAACATGGCACCTCCCCTGCATTGTTTTAATTCTGCAGAAATACTACTGTACGTATTGTGGCATTATTGCAGCATTTATCATAATTTCCAGATCTGTCTTTCAGTGCTTCCTTTGTGTTCCATCTTTAGTGCCTAGAGACTTTTCTCTGCTTCCCTAAAGGCATTCCGGCTCCTTGGCATGGCTGCCCTTTGTGAACAGACTGGAAGAGCTTTTTTGGCATGCTTATGGTTCTTATCTTGACTGTAAACACAAGCTGTGAAAGCCGTATGGGATGGCAGGCTAAAAATAACTTCTACCCTTGGTAATCTCTTAAGGAAAGATAAATCTTCTGCCTGGGTGCTGTGGATGGATTCTCTGCAGTTCCCTACAATCGGGATCACAAATGGCAGTGAGCTGTGCCGTCTGCTTTGGGGACAGAGTTGCTGTTGCTCTGTCCATTGCTGTCTTGGAGCAGCTAGCGCAGTGTTGCTGGGAGAAGGGTGATATGGTGATATCTGTGCCTTGAACTTGCAGATGCAGTGGATGCTGACTAGTACTGTAGACTTACTCAGTGTTCCTTTGCAGCACGTTGGAAAAAGAAGACATGCGTATCATGACGGGACACTGCGTTAGAGAAATGATGTCACGAGTTTGACACTGCTAGGATAACTTTGTGTTTACTGTCAGAGGAGTTACTGACTTGGCCCTCTCTTTCCTTACAGCAGCAAGGGAGCCATGATGGATAACCGTTTTGCTACAGCGCTAGTAATTGCCTGTGTTCTCAGCCTCATCTCCACCATCTATATGGCAGCTTCCATTGGCACCGACTTTTGGTACGAATACCATACCCTGTCTCCAGCTGAGAATGTTAGTGAAGCTGGTAGGAGCATCTGGGAGGAATTTGTCAGTGAAGAAGCAGATGAGAAGACCTACACAGACGCGCCCTTCCGATGCAACGGCACAGTTGGATTGTGGCGGAGGTGTATCACCGTACCCAAAAACTCTCACTGGTACAGCCCACCAGGTATCTCTGGAGCTATTAGCACTTCCCTAGCTTGCCTGGGGTGGTATGTGCTAACTTCTTCCAAACACACTCATGCCACTTTATTCCTCCAGAAGGCTTATTTCGAGCTTATGTGTTTGGCTGGTTTTTCTAAGACAATCAGTCTAAATTTTTAAAGAAGTGAAAGGCAAAATGGTCTGTAGCTGTCAGTGCCACAGACTCTGGATTTGACACATGATACTTGATCTAAATTTAGTCTGGTATAACTTGATTTTCTTTTGCATGTGGTGTCCAACTGGTGATACAGTTATAGTTGCTCTGTCAGTCACACTTTTTAGGAGACTTCTTGGGATCCGGCAACGGAATAAAGATACTGCTTTATCAAGGGAGCACTCATTTAGCTAGTCATTCATTTTACTCACACATCACAAATGTCCCACTGTTGCATCAGCACATTTTTGGACTCCTTGTACCATACTGCTAGATAGAGAATGAAATATTTGTATTTGTCACTACGGTTGGGGGCTAAAAAAGTGCAGTGAGCAATTATTTTAGTTGTTTCAAAGTAGATTTTGGACACTTATTGTGGGTGAAGCCCTTCATTTTGAACCCTCTTTTAAAAAATGTACTTTCAAACACTCAGTCCCATCCCATTCCCCCTCCCCTCCAGTGAAAATACTTACTTAGGAAGACGCTTAAACCAGCTCTGCTCAAAGCAAAATCTGAGGCGTAAAAGGGGAGAAGTTTAGTGTAAAGAAGCAAATATTTTCTGTTCTTTAGATAGTCCTTTCTATCCCATCCTTGGATAAAGTGTTTAGTATGATATGACATCCTGCACATGGAGGTAAACACAGCTTAGTTAAGGGACTCTGAGTACAAGAATATGTAACAACATAGTTGAGCATCATATGCCACATTTCTTTCCCAATCTGTCAAGTATGGCACAGTTCTCTGTGGATAACCCAGGTAAGCTTGAAGATTCTGCATGTTTGAATGCTGTCCCTAATTGTGGTAACTATGTTATGCTGACTACATTATGCTAAGGCATCCTACAGATCTGTTTTGAGAGGTGATTTATTGTTTTTTTTCTCTCAAATGGAACTCTGAGGAACTTCCCAGCTCAAATGGTTGGGAAAGGAGGAATTGAAAGGGGGGTCAGGGGAGACACCTAATAGTAACTTTTTTCTTTTTTTTTTTTCCCTGCAGAAAACGATATGACTACAAACTGCATCAGTTTTTCGCTCTCTGATCAGTTTATGGAAAAGTACATAGAGCCTGGAAATCACAATAGTGGCACAGATTTGAATCGGACTTGTAAGTGTCTTTCACTTCTGGCAGGTAAACAAGTAGGATTTAAAAAAAATACTTCTCAACTACATTCAGTAGTGAGAAAAGCATCTGTATCTTGCTCTGCATTTATTATTTAAACTTTCTTTAAAATTTAAAAGGAAAACTTAGATGTTTTAGCAAAGGTTTTGCCCATGAATGCAGTACAGGAATTTGGGAGTTAACAAATGAAGTTCTTCCTACTTCAATGGAGCCTTTGGTCCTTTTTAGCTATGAATGTAGAATGTCTGAAGCAGAAGCAGCTTGGGTAGAAGGGAATATAAGATGTGAGATAAGTTTCTAGCACATCTTCAACAAACTTGTCTTGCATGTTTCTTTCACGTGCAGATCTCTGGCGATTGCAGTTTCTCCTGCCATTTGTAAGTGTTGGCCTCATGTGCTTTGGGGCTCTCATTGGGCTCTGTGCTTGTGCCTGTCGCAGCCTTTACCCGGCCATTGCCACTGGAGTCCTCCATTTCCTAGCAGGTAGGTCTCCTGCCAGCCACCACTTAACCTCCCTCCTCCAGAAGCTCACAGTGACAGCCAGAGCACTTCGGCGGTGAACTCATTGTGCTTTCCTGCTTCCTTCCCCAGGGCTTTGTACGCTGGGCCTTGTTGGCTGCTATGTAGCTGGGATTGAGCTGCTCCATAAGAAGCTGCCCCTGCCTGATGATGTGAGGGGTGAATTCGGCTGGTCCTTCTGCCTAGCCTGTGTCTCGGCACCTTTGCAGTTTATGGCAGCTGCTCTTTTCATCTGGGCAGCTCGCACCAACAGAAAGGAATTCACCCTCTTGAAAGCCTACCGTGTAGCATAAGTGCTGCTACCGAAGTCTCGAGTTTCCGTGTTATAGCCTCTTCTCCCCCCAACCCTTACTACTTTTTTTCTTTTAGTCAGAATTTTACCTTGTACTGCATGCTTCTTGCCAGTTGAGACAATTTAGCCTGCAGGCCCTGAAAACAAAGACCTCTGGGCTAAATGACCAAACTCTGCCAGAAGTCTGCAGAACTTGAACAGGTTTTTTAATTGCTTTTTTAAGACTTATTTTTTAAGCTTCCTTTGGTTGTTGACTATCCACTTGGTTAGGTGTACATGCTCCTTCCTAATTTTATTACCCTGTCAGCTTGGAGGAAATAGGAGTGGTGTTGTGGGGTGGAAGAGAGATGGGAAAAGATGCAGGTAGGCAAGAATGGGAACGTCAGTGCACAAATAATAATTGATCAGGAGCAGTCTGCTTTGTGACTCAAGCAGGCAGTACCTACAGAGAGCACCCAAGAGACATGGGGGATCTCAGAAACCTCTGTTATGGAAATACTGTAGCTAAATCAGTCCTGTAGCTTAGCTTTGGGTCTCTTATTCTCACTAGTTTGCTACTTTTTGTGGCTTCTGCCAAAACCAATGCAGGCAGAGCAGCCGGCTGTGGGAGTGTCTGCACAGCACACCATCCTGAACCCAGACTCTGCGCTGGCTTTTGCCAAGGAGGAGGATAAGTTGGTCCCCATGGAGCTGTGTGCTGCTTGAGCTACACTGCTTCCAGGACCCGGGCTAGTTTGGTGTTTGTACTATGTGTGATTGTGCACTCTAATCATGACTTGTGGTGCTTTTGCTTGCTGTGAAATAAGGCTTTCCTCTCATTGTGTTGAAAATGACCCCTCACGTGTTTTTTGTTTTTAATTTGGTTTAGTGTGTGTATATGTACATATATAAACTTAACTTTTTTTAAAGCTCACTTATTTATCCTATATAGCACACAACAGGATTTTTTTAAAAGGTGCTTCCCTTTTCACATCTTGTTCCAAACCTATTGTTTAAATGAAATAATAATTTAAAAAAGCTCAGAAATTTTCAGCATTGCATGAATCTCGTGGGTGGGTGAGGAAATAGTCTAAAGTGAATTTTACTTGGGGAAAGAAAAGCCAATGTCTAGATCGTTCTCTGTTTTCAGGGAAATGTCACCAGAAACAAAGATGTTAGGTGGGTTTTTTTAATAATTAAATTCTTGGGCTCCTGCTAACTCTAAATTTTCTCCTGCTCATCATTGGATTGCAACACCTCATAATTTCTAACTAGTTCACAACTTCCACACATTTTTTCTAAATCACTGCAACTCTAGCCAGACTGGTTGGCATGTCTTATCTAGAAAACAACGTTCCGGGCTAAACTGCTTAATTCTGAGGCCTTAACTCCCCTCATTTCTTTACTCCATGCTTAATGTAAGAAGTATGTCTTAGAAGAAATAAATCCTGACAAAATGAGTAAGTCTGTCATGGCAAGGATTCTGTGAGACACTGTGAGAATGACACAGAAATAGGCAGTTTTATCTTGTGGCTGTGTTTGGGTTTTTTTTATTTTGTTTTGTGCTGGTTTTTTATTCAGTAGGTACTTCCATCCAGGCTGTGTTTGCTGGGTCAGCAAATAGTCCTAGTCACGAGTTACCTGAAGATCAGGGCTATCTGCTAGTATAATTTGTTTATTTTTTTTATAATGTGTGATAGGGATCAACCTACTCCTTTTATTATCATCATTGGAATCTTTACAAAATGAAACAAGGATGATGATGAAAACTAAGATCACTGAAGAAGCAGCGGTGGACCGTTCAAGATAATCCTGGGTTTTTTCCTGCTGCAGAGTAATTTTTCACATTTCCTCCTAAAACAGCTTCTTCTTTCCATCTCTACAACATCTGCGCCAATTCTAACCCCATGAGAGGGGATGTGGTACTTTTGTGCACTATCTGATAGTAAATGAAAATCTGTGCTGCTGATATGTACTGATATGGTGCTTTTTCAGAGTCATTAGTTATCACTGCCTAACTGCTTGGCTTGTCTTGTTCCTCATTTGTCAGAAATACTAGGGCATGCAAGCCTCAGCTCAGGTCAGAAGGCCTGGAAGTTGCCGTTCTGCACTTTGAGAGGAAACACTGCTGGTTACTTTATCTAATACAGTTTGTTTGTGTGTTCTTTTTTTTTTCAGGAGCTGGCAGAATAGTCACATCATATGATTTTAATCTGAGCAATGGGAATCCTGTGTGCTTGCTCTCTCCTCTTTTATTAGACACCTATTTTTCTGAAGTGTAAAGCGCAGTTTTCAAATGTTAACATTCTTCCAAAAGAAGGATTGTTATGGAGAGAAAAGGGAATGTTAGAGGTGCTGTTGGTCCTTTCTTGATCATTTTAAGTATCAGCAAAACCAAGATTGCTTGGTTTTGTCTGTGTCTCGGGTAAATGCTGCTGATTTTTCTCTGCACTGAAACAAAGAAAACAGGCTTTAATGGTCCAAATCAAGGATCAATTTAACTAAGATGAGGGTTACCTTTCAGGGGTTGGTTTGTTTGTTTGCTTTCGCTCTTATGTAAAGATTTCTCCACCAGAATGGATTTCGGTGAGAAGCAGATATGCAGAAAGAGGGCTAGCCATCTCCATTGTCTGGGGTGATGGACCTGCATATAGCTATCTTGCTTTTTAACTGTGTGCTTTGTTCAAGGTGTAAAGGGAACATGAAGAACTCTTGGACTGCTAGCTTACGTCCACTAAATGGCGTTGGAGAGAAAAACAGAGTAGATGCTGAGGATAGAGTAATTCTGTAAGAGAGATGATTAAGCACACTAACAGATAATGAGACAGATCTTGACCCAGAGTGTGTGGTACAGGCCCTTCACACCGGCAGAACCTCATGCCGCCTTCAGAGGCTGGCTGCATTCGAGAGAAGCTTGAGGCCTGTGCATATGTTTGTGGTCACACACGTATATGCAAATGCAGACACCCTTGCTCAAAAAAGTGAAGGGTGCTCCTACTCTGAAAGAAAATGGTGAGATCAAAGACTGATTTGTGTTCCTCAGTATTTTGTGGTCTGACCATGGAAGATGTTTACTGATACTGGTTCAGTGTTGGAGATGGGGATGAGGCAGATGCACACAGTGAGATCAAAATAGATTGGAAAAAACGGTATGTCCTTGTGCACAGGGGTTACGGCCCGTGTCTCTAACGCTGTTATATGGGCCAGTGAAAGTGGAGAAAAGACATATCAGAGGAAAAGGAGAAACAAAGGAGGAGGAATCCCTTCAGACTGAGCACAAGAACTGAGGACTCTTGACACTGCTTGGGAGCAAGCTCGCAGGACTGCAGTGTGAACTCCTGGTGTTGTACTGTGTAGCCAGCACAGCAAAGCCCAGCCCTGCGCCTCCACGACCAGTACCTTCCTGCACACCCGTGGCACTGTCGCAGTGGTGGCGTAAGCAAGTGGGTGAATTTTCCTCTTATGAGAAGCCCATAAAGGTTCTGCCTCCTAAATCTGAGGTGGGCAAGCTGCATTTGTCCTTCAAACGTGCCCCTATATGACAATGTTTCTTCTTCATGGGCTTGAGCTTCTCTTCTTGCCAACACTGTGAAACCTCTAGGAAAGCAAGACTAGCAGAAAGCTGCATAGAGTGTTTAGTCTAGGTAGCAGCTGCTGCCTTTTTTTTTTTTCCTCAAAGTGACATTTTCCCTTCCCTCTTCCCTTGCTCCAAACAGCTCTGAGAAGGGGCTGGTCAATGAAACTGTGAAGAGGGGTTTTATTATTGCGGTTGTAAAAGCAGCTTCCACTGATATTAGAGGAGAGAGTGCTGAAAACAAGGGAATAGTCAATCCCATTTCCTTACTTTAAGAAAAAAGCAGTATAGAGCAGACACAAAATGCTTTCTTGTGTAAAGGGGACAGTTCGTCACTTATGGAAGGAATGATGTGTTGTGGGTGCAAGTGATTGCAGCAGAGTCTTGGATAACCCAAGATGCCCTTCTAAATCTGTTGTTATGCCAGAAACTATGTGTGGTGGTCTAGTTTTCCTTCTGGATTGTGTGTTGGCCAGGTGGTCCTTCACTCATGGAATGTCTGTTGCAGTCTTTTTGCTATCGTGATAATGAATGCCTCCTCTCTCCTCGTCTAAAATGCTCTGAAGTGTGTTTTGAGAAAGGTGTTCAGGTTTGTGGTTTTTTTCTGTTCTTTGTCACTTATGGTTGGCACCAGGTTATGTACCAGCTTGCAGTCTGTCTCTTGCAGTGCTGTCGTAATTCTGTGAGTCGAGGCAATGACTTCTGAAAAGCTCTTTCCTGCTCACTAGCATTGTGTGTACTCAGCCAGCACCTGCAATTCAAAGAGAAATTCTGAAATGTCAGCAGATTGTCATCGTTATATCTCAGGCTGACTGTCCACCTCTATCTGTGTATTTCCTGCTTGAGTAGATTGCGTATCTCAACAGAGAGGATAACATCTTGAAGCTGTTGGTTTTTTTCTTTCCCCATTTCCTCAGGAGTAGCTAGACTTTTGTGCTGTAGAGCTTCTTTATAACCCAGTTTCTAATAGGAAAGGATTAAAAGTTTGTGTGTTTACCACTAACACTTCTATTGCTGTAGAATATTATTATTGCCCTATATTTTTAAACGACAACTTTCAAAAGTACAGAGTGCCCAGTGAAGCCTTTGTTCAAGTTACAGTTCAGACATGTGACAGTGGAAGAATGGATACTCTCTAACTGGAAAACTGTATAGGTATCTGGTTATGGCAGTAACAGCCATATGCAAAATTACACTCGACAAGCACCTGTCTGCCTACTGGTACATGCCAAACCTTTACACAAACCAATGACCATGGGGGAAAAGAAAAATCTGACAGCGATAATGTATTCCACTCCCCCTCTCTCCTGCTCTCTTCTAAAATTACCACTTTTAAAAATAACCATAGGGACAGTATTTTATTTATTGATTGGGTTAGAGCAATGAGTGTCAGATGCCTCTGTGCTCTATGCTTTCTGTGTATGGATGAAGATGATAATTGATTTTTGTAGAGGATCCAAGCATCTCTCTAGCATTGGGTTTTCCAAGGTTAAGGTTGAAAATTTTCTGGAAAACTAGAACCTTTTGTTTAATGAAAATTAATAAATAAGTAATAATTAATAATTACTTAATCAGAACCCTCAAAAAAGTAATTCTTTAATAGCCTTCTTTTTCCAGCTTTCTCAAGTCTTTCATCTGCCTCTTTTAAAGTGTTGCATACATTAAATGATTTTAGAGTATTATCTTTTTTTACATTGATGTTTGCAAAGAAGATAATCTACTGTTGTATTTCTTATCACTATGTCAGAA
>NW_009614360.1:0-2595 GCF_000690535.1 Cariama cristata | reverse complement strand
CCCTGTTTTAGCCAAACCAGGACAAGAGTTTAAAAGGATTCTTCAACATCATTTCATTAGTGACTGAAGTCCTGTCAGTGAACACCAGAGGTATACAGTGGAGAGTTTTTAATTCTCTGGGATTTTTGATTTCCATTGTATCATTTGATATAGACACAGGTTTTTCATTAAATACAAAACTGTTTCATTTATATTGACTGCCTTACAAAAGTCCTATTGATCACACACTTTTTGCTCAAGTGTTCATGATTTCAGGAGAATGAAGATTGTTTTAGAGTCACAAAAGAGGCCAGTATTCTGACATTTTACAGTATCTTGAAGACTACTTATATCAAAAGGAATAATGAAGGTGATGTTAATGTATACAAAAAAATGGAGAAGTCAGACTATTTCATGCCCATACATAAAAGAAGGGATTTCTTAATTAAAGGTGAATTGGCTTATTGGTCCAGAGCCAAAGAACTTGTTAGTCCTTCATCGTCTAACAGCTGCCATTTGGAGCACTACGCAGGTCTCACATCTTTAATTTGTGTAATGACTTGCCTTCCTACTAGGAATTAAAGAGATAATACAACTAAACATGGCAGTTCTGATTAATAATACAGAAGAGAGACATACGTTTTTAACTCTACATCTACAGGTCACATAGAAACCCAACCATTTGTGTTCTACTGAACTTTTAGCTTGGACAACATCCTACAGGAATAAGAATAACACTGATTATGTATTTTACGAAAAAAAATCATTCTAAATATGGATATAGGAGAAAAAACAAAAAGATTTTTCTGCCTTTGATTAAGCCTGAAACTATACATGTATATGTTTGGTGGGTTTTTTTCCAAGTCTTTTTTTAAGAAATAAGTAACATATATCAAGAACTATATCTTAGTTTAGGTTCTAATCATAACAATATGGGGATCGAATCAACTGGAGAGTTTTAGGATTGCTTAACTTTATAGCTATCTTAAAGGTATAGCCTTAGTTTCCTATATAGATAAGAGGAAATTAATGCATTCCTTAAGTCAGACTTCTAAAATGGGTCAAACAAAGCACTCTTTAAAATTGCCTGTTGCTCTTCACTGACTGGGGAACATTGGATACAGGAATCAATTTGACATAAGAACCTAAATTTAGGTATTTCTGGGTGCACTAGGTATCTAAGCTCCCATTACAGTCACTGGAGCCTGAAGAGCAATTCAGCTCACCATAAAGTAGGTACCTAGTGGCTGGTCAGCCGAATCATTCATTGATTGCTGTTACTAGATCTTCATTAGTGGTAATGGGAGCTTAGACATTTTATACATAGTTGCTTGTATTTAGGGTACGTAATCTAGACTTGATCTCCCATCAGAAGTGTTAGGGCTCTGCCTGATAAACCCCTACTTACTAACCCAGGGCACTCATTGTCTCACACAGCTTCCAGCTCTCTTCAAAAGTATCCTTGGAATAACTAAGCCCAGAATTACTTGCAGAACCAGGAACTCCCCTGAACTTGAACCTTCAAAGGAATTACACATAGGAAAGGCATATTATTCATGAAAGTTGTTACAGATACAGGTGCACTTACTTCTACTCAAATAGAAGAAAAAGCAACAAAGCATGGATCAGCAGAAAATTATGACCAAGACATTTGATAGAGGAGCATGGCTACTGACAGAGTTGATGGCAGGGTTTCATATAGCCCGTTGGGCACTAGCCTAATGACAGTGCTGTCAAGGAGCCAAGCACTCGACCTGGAGCTCAAATTCCATCAAACAACTGACAATAAGGTGTTGCTATTTGTAGCGGTAAGCCACCTTTGGATATCATACTTATCACAAAGTAAGTACTTATGCAGCATTTGAGCAATAGGCACTCTCAACTGGCAGCTGTGACAGGATGCTGAGATAACTGCCTTGTCTTAAATCCTGCCTCATTACTGTCATTAGGCATGTAAATTCCATGGCTGCAAAGACAACACAAAAAGGAATTATGCAAACCCTTTCTACAAACTAAAAAGTTGCTGGCAGATAACTCCTTTAGGCAGTAACTCAGAGGATGGTTCACTCTTCCGAAGGTGGCAGGCATAGTGATTAAATATACTTTTTCCTCATCTCCAAGAAAGCTCTCTTTATAGTGGGTTAATGTAGGAATGAAAAGTCAGTAATTTCTTTTTCAATCATTCCATGCAGTATTCACAGAGAGAGCATATACACATGCCTCAAGACCCTGCTTAAGGATCTGGGTTATGTTGAACTTTGAATTAGACCTTTACACTCCAAAGAAATTAATTAATTTAAATGCAGAGGTGCTGAACACCCACAGAGCTTAGACAAGTGCAGAAGGAACTGACATTTATGGGTTGGAAATTAAAACTACTTTAATACAGTAATAAGAATGGAAAAGAGTATAATAACATTAATACTAATCCTACTAATAATGGAAATATAAAAAGAAAAATATACAAAATCATTATTGCGCTTCCCAATGATGGTCAAGGAATTGTGGGCTGCGACGGCTCGTGCTGGTGCCGCAGCAGGACAGGCACCCACATGTCCCGGACTGGACTCCACAGCTGACAGGAACCGGATTCAGGAATGCACAGATCGCGGTCGG
>NW_009614359.1:0-7730 GCF_000690535.1 Cariama cristata | reverse complement strand
AATCGTTCATCTGCATTCACAAGCGACCTGTGTGTGTGTGTGGAGCAGCTTCTGACGAGAGCGCGGGAGGAAACGCACCAAAGCGCTGCTCCAAAAATGATGCCGTTCAAAGGAGTTTTTAAATTACTAAACGGAATTGAGGTGAAATCCACCAACCTTCCCTTGCTGTTTCAGTCACGGCATCCTGCCGAGGAAGAAAGACTGCATGGCCCTCATCAGAGCCAGATGGCAAAGCTCAACGTGCCCATCGTGGTGGGGCTGCTCCAGCTCTCCCCTGTCCCAAACTGAGCTTCTCCTCCTCGTGGTGCAACGACCATCTGATTTCTGAAGATGCTCAATGCCTGCGTGCCTGCCAGGAGATTTCCTTCACGTCCATGTGTTAGCATGCACAGAGCTGCCCAGCAGGTAGGCAGGTATCTGGTGGCCACCTGAGCCCAACAGATTCGCACCATCGGCATCGCTCCATCTCTCCCATCAGCCAGACCCTCTCCAGGAGCTCTTTCAGAATGTGATAAATTGGGCCTCCTGCTTTCCTACAGAGAGGGGGACAGGTTCACACCCTCTCCCCTATTTCTCCAGCAGCCTGGTGGTAGGGTATGCACCCATGCCCAGAGAGCTACTCGTGTTCCCACCTCCTGGCGACACGTCCTTGTCTCCAAACACAGGCATCCATCAGCTGGTGGAGGTGTCTCAAATCGCTGCTTTGAAATTGGTCTGGTTTGCATAGAATAATAAAATGTTCACAGGACTTGACTAGCTCAGGCTAATTCTGTAACCCAATTATGAAGCCTACTAGTAAGGACAGTCAACAGGGTACAGGAGAAAAAACAGGTCTTGGTGTTTGCTGCAGTGAATATTTAAGCACATCATGAAGAGCAGTAGAGCTTTGATGGGAGAAAAGTTGCGAGAGTCCAAGGTATTATATCATATAGCTGAGTCATTAAAGAGTTCTTGTGGGAGATGCAAATGTTAGTTCCTTCAGGCAGAGAGGAGGTTTGAGTCTCCCGTGTTCGGTGTGTGGTGTTTAATCACTGAGGTACTAAAAAAGCTGGTTTACTAGCTCCATTTTGTGAAAAGGGTGAGGATTCAAGGTCACACACACAGTGGGAGATTTTGCTGCCTGTTCCTGAATTTCACCCTTCCATCTTGCCTCTCCCTGTTAATCTAGCTTATCTACCTCTCGCTCAGTGTCGGGACAGGGGTGGCTTTGAGAAAATCCTGTCTTTTGCAGCCTAATTCCTTTTATGTCTGGAATGCAGACATTCAGCTCAGGTCTCCAGGTACCTGAAAGGTAGACTTGCAGCCCTTGCTCCTCCCGTGGCTCTAGGACACTGCCTGTATACAGACACTATGGAACGATTGACATGTAATTAAATAAGATTCTGCCTTTTCTGAGAGCAAGACAATATTTTTTTAAAAAACTGATAATCAGATAGAACAGCTTGAAGACCATACTACCTAAATGTGAGCTCCCTATGGGAAGGAACCTTTGTGTAACCCTCACAGATTTCAGGAAAACATCACAAAGGTGCCCACAATCTGTCTACGTCTTGATGCTTCATGCAACACTGAAGCCTTATATGTGTCTTTAATGAGATATTCACATGTGTAAACATTTTTGAGATGAGAGCCTGAGGTTGCAAGCCAACTTCCATTATAAATTCCTGTTCTGTCTGCTTATAACTTTCCCAGAAAAATTTCCTTGAGGAATTAAGTCTTCTATGATTAGTTGCAGCTCTAAGATGATTTTTTGAATGTTTGAACAAAGTCCAACTACTTTTAAAGCACTCAGGCTATGAATACAGATGAATCTGTTTCTAACCTTAAAAATTTGTGCAAAAGTAACTCAAAAAGGATTGAGCTATAAAGTTTGTATGCATCTAATATGTCAACAAGCCTGAAAATTAAAACAGCAGTATCGTCATTGGTTAAATGTTTGCTTTTGCCCACAGTAGCTAACTTATATTCATTTTGAATAATTGGTAGTCTTTTGGGCTATAAACTTCTTAGTACAGCATGTGGAACAGTTCTTTAAATTGGGTCCATACAGTTCTCTTCTTACACAAGAGAAACTGAAGAAAAAAATGAAAGTTAGGTAACACGATTAACTTATCTGCATAGTGTGGTCACTGGTCAGTTAACAATCCAAATGATGGTCTAGACTAGACAAAGCACATCTGAAGTACCATGTTTGAAATTAATTTTTTAATACTATTCGTAAATATGAGCATTTTGATGTTATAATTTTTTCCTTTGCTTATCTGTTTTCATCAGGTGTATGCTTATACTTCTCTTCCTTTCATTTTTTGTAAGCCTTAGTTCAAGCATGAAAATGGGATTCTCAAGTTAAAGATTTTAATTCCTTTTCATATCCGTTAAGGTTTATGAAATTAAAAGTAAACCATTGAAATTGATAATTTAATTCTTATGAATTGTGTTATTTAGTTGCTGTTCAAAGTGGGAAAATTAATTTCATAATTTACCTCATTTACAAAACACAAAATTTTTCAAAACTCAGCCACAACACGATTGACCACATTCACATATGGACAGTAAGTGAAATTACCCAATAGTTGTTCCAAACAAGTCCACCTGCTGTTTTCTAATGAACTGTATCAACCGATTACCTGGAACCAGAGGTGCTTGTGTCATCACTGAATGGATCCAGCACCTTATTCACCATGGTCACTGCTCATGACTACAGGGCAGATGGTCCTGCAATCCTGTCATTACCTCAGCTGGAGAGTGAAGACTGCTGAAGGGTTGCCAGTATAGAGGAATCCCCTTGGATTGCATCTTCTCTATACATGCTTCCCGAATGAGCAAGCACAGATGGGCTTGATGCAGCCCTTGCTGCCAGGTAGGGAGAGTGAGTGTCTGGAAGAACTCTTATTTCAATCTTAAAATCTTATAATTCAGGTTAGTGCAAGAGAACAAGTTCTTCACAGTGTAAATATTTAGAGATCTGTCTCCCATATATCTAATATTTCTACAGACATGAAACAACAAGCCTTGTTGCCACCACAGATTCTCCAAGGATACCAGAAAAAGTAGTGGTTTAATATTTTCTTTCTTTGGCTCCTTTACTATTTGACACAATTGTATGCATTCATCCTAGCATATGCAGTAGTTTATGTCTTTGTGCAGAGCAATTATAAAGCCAACAAACAGGAATACTATGGTGTTTTTACTCAAAACAGTCAGAATCATGGCAAATCAGTCTGATGTGTGTTTTAAATCCTGTGTGACTGCTTCATAAAAAGTTTTTTTAAAACTTTAATGAAAAGAATTTTTTTATTATGTGAAGCTGCCATTGTTAGTTTAGACAGAAGGCTTTTCTCCATTAATATTTCTGACTGTAGTATTTAAGTTGATTTGCAAAGTTGTATGCAATTTTTTTCTTCCTTCTTAGAGAAGTACTCATAAGGAAATTCTCACCTTTCAGCTCTGAAAAAGTTGTAATTCTGCTTCTGCATTTTCTTAGAAAGTTCAAGTCAAGTCTTGATCTTCCTTTCTTGTTTTGTTTTTAGTTGGCTGGTTAGTTGGTTGATTGGGTTTACCGACTGATTCCAAAACGCCTACTGAGACATTTTTCAGTCCTTATTTTAATTCTTATGAAATAATGTTGAACTTTTTGGAAAAGGAAGTTTTCTCATAAGTTTTTATTAAATAAATGTTTGCAGAAATCAACAATTCCAGCGATCTCTAAAAAAATCGGCTTGCTTTAGATTACTCAGGTCTACTCCAATGCCAATATACTCAAAATCATATCTTTCTAGATCATCTGGAAAAGTTGTTTTAAAATATTCATTATACCTGCACTTGGCAAATGTGGCCAAGTAGGTAGTCTTTTTTGGGGGAGGACTGCATTCAAATTCAGATTTTATGAAAGACTTCTAGAAGCTTTATCATCACTTTAAACTGTACAGACTATACGTGTATAGACTATGTGAACTGTATTGCAGGAGTGAGGGTTAAAAGTAAATCCTTCACCCGCCCATGACTGATGCATTACCAGACCATGATTTTATCACTGTTATCATCTTGCTCTTCTTTACTTCTCCATTTTCACTTGTGTTTGTAGTCAACTGACAAAATCACATCTTACAGATGCACTAAGTTCTGGCAAGTATTTCTCAGATACCTCAAGCTAAAACGGTAATGGTTGCAGTTCCATTGTAGTCTGAGATCATTTATTTAATTGTTTGTAGAGTATAGGTCTTAGATTGTTAACTGTTTGATCTTTGTTTAGTCAGCGAAATTGTATATATAATTAAGCTGAAGACCAAATAAAATAGATGATCAAATCATTGAAAAATGGTCCAGTTGTTAAATAGAACCTCCCTTTTTTACCTCTGGAAAATCTATGAGCAAAGTAGGAAGTCAACCAGTTTTCTAGATTAGTTTTAGTTTTTATGAATTAATCATAAACATTTGCACAGGACTATTTAATAGTGTTGGAAATGTGAGCTCTTAGTTTGTAGTCCTCAGCCGCAAAGATTATGTGGAATTGTTTTCTTTCGACTGATCCTAACCCTGATAGAGGAAAGCACTTAGGAAAGTGCTTTGTTTAAGAACCCACTTTGTGTCCCCTGACTACACGAGGAATTATGTGATGTCTAACAGTTCTGCAATTTATGTGTGATTTTCTCGAATGATCAGGAGTGAATGTGTCTGTTATGTTGAGGCACAAATCTTTAAAATCTCAGGCTAGGAATAAATAAAGAGATTTCACACACACACACACGCACCCCCCCCACACACACCCACCCCGAAGCACCACTGTTCAATGCAGAATTCTTTAGAAAAGCAGTTTGTGTAGCTAGTTAGTATTTAGCACAGCCACACAATTTTTGTCATTATATTATCACATAGTAACTAGAGGCAGATAGGCTGTCCTGGTTGTGAAGGGTACAGAGAAATCCTTCTTGAATTCATTTAATTGTCTGAATCCTGTGTATCTAATTTCATCTCCCTTTCGGCTGTGTCAACAGTATTTCTTCCCATCTAAAACATATTCTGTGGAAGCAAATATTTGTTTGCACAAATCCAGAATTTTCTATTGGACAGTACTTGAGCAAACTTAAACTTTGGTTTTTATATGCATTAGTCGTAGTGTAACTGAACTGCTTACTGAAAGCAAGCACAGACCAGTCATGAGCACAGCAGAAGTAAACATAGTTTTTATGAGTAGTCACTTGGTATGTTTTTCCATAACTGCAATACTGAGAATCACCTATACTGTATTATTTCTCTTCTGAAGGACATACAACCTTATTCACAGTAGCAGTAAATCTAATTCCTCCACTTCTGTGAGGTCTTTGGTTTGTTTCTCTACTTCATAATTTTTCAGGCATCTTCTCTTTGATTCTCTCTGCATTTTAAATTACTGTATGTGACGCTTTTGCTTCTGCATGCATACACTGACAAACCCTGAGAAGTCAAATTAAATGTCCTTGTGACAAAATTCAGTGGGAAACAGGTTTAGGACTTCCAACTCAAGCACCAGAAAAAATTGCCTTTATCAATTTTAGTAGAACAAAAGATGTGCAAAGTCCTGACAGCTCAAACACATAGTCAGGGGCTTAAGTTCAGTCATGTGAATAGTCCCTTTGACTATTAACTTTTGGTCACTAAAGCTCTAAAAACTTAACATTAAATGTGTAAATATTTGTAGGCTCAGAAGACAAAAAGATGAGGTATGTGCTAAGGTGTGGTCTTACGGAGCTTTAGGACTGTGTTGACCTTTAGTGGGTAATGCTGTGAGTCCTTATCAAAAAGAAAGTTACTCTATATGCTGCCAGACCAGGTATTCACCAATGTTTTTTGAAAGCTGCTAACTTTTTGTCTGATAGGAGCTTTGTGTCTTAGCTTAAAAGCCAGCCCTGCAATATTTCACTGCTTTAGGATCAAGCCACATCACCTCATTTCCAGTGTTGCCACTCATTAAGGCATTTTAACTATTGTTGGTAAGAAACTAGAAAACTACCTATTTTAAATAGGGCATCAAACAAAAAAGCCTGTTTCTGTTGATCAGAAAGTGCTTTATTTCTGCTCAGTCTTAATACCTTTATTAGTAGTTCGGCATGGAAGCACTGATGAGAGTTTAAAACCCATCAGGATTACTTGCCCCATCTCACTGCTGAATGAATTCTTAGATAATAAACGAGGAAAGGCAGAAATAGTGTCAAAACACACCTCAGACTCTGCTGATCAAGTAGCCCATCCTACCTGAATAAGGGGCAGTATGTCAGTGTGCTTGTCCCGGGAGAGAAAATACAGCGGGACCATAAGCAAGGGAATTGCTTCCTGCAACTGGCACGCCCTGCCGGCTGTCTCCCCAGTGATTCAGTCGTCTCTTTTAAACCTTCTGTAGGAAGCAGGAGACATATCATGGTCAACATTCATGCTAAATCTAGCTCAGAAACATCCAGAGCACTTGCTCTCGAATTGGCAGGTGTCTTCTCAGCACTTAGCGAGGATGGTCAAAAGGGGAATCCTTGGTGAGAGGACTTCTGACGACTCCCTGTTGGCGTGGGCTGCAGAAGACGGTACTTTTTTACTTCATGCATAGAGGAAGAAGTTAATAGGATACAAATGAATTTCACAGACATGAAGATGAGAGGTGATGTGGAAACCAGATAGGTCCAGGAAATAACATGCAGACATAATATTCCCAGAAAAAGTAGATTTGCTTAGTTCACACACTTAATAAACATGAAATTAGATATGATTTTGGAATAGAAAATGGATGCAAAGTAATATTTTTAATGTTTGGTGACATTTGTAAAGACTCTGTTGCTTGTATACGCTAGGAATTGTAGTAATATAAGGACACTGTGGTACTAGAAGTATATTGAAGAACTGGAAATAGTCCAGAGAAATGCAACAAAAGTGATGTTGGAAAAAGCTGGAATTTCAGTCATAACGTGGCTTGTTTTGCAAGCATCTGCAGGGTGAGGCATTAAATCACAAGATAATAATCTCTGACTATTTAAAGGAGGGGGGGGGGGTGGTATTTCAAACCCAGATTCAGCTCACCCCGGTGAGGTACCTAAATTAAAAGTATTGCTGTAAAATTTCTCATAGAGAACAGAAACCTTCACCTACAACCTCTGTGTGCTCTGGAGCTGCTCATTTCTTTCCATTGACTGCTAGGAGAGCCCCAGGTAATTAAATGTCTAGCGTGTGTCTTTCAGTAGGGACCTACAGTAAGGTGGGAGGTATGTGAGCCAACAGCGTAAGAAAAAGAATATTTAGACCGAGCATCAGAAGAAACAATTTTGAAGATACATTGGACACTAACAGTGAAATACAGCCCATGAGAATGTGATAGAAAATCAATTACAGGGACACTCAGATTTAGCCAGGATAAAATACTAAACAATTGCCTGCAGAGAGTAATCCTATGCCAGTCAAGAGAGGGCTTATATAGTCTGTAAGATTATTCCTACCATTAATATATACAATACTTTTATCTGGCAAAGGACAATAATCTATAATTTAAGGCTCTTACCTGATAGCAGGATTAAAGTGACAGGTGATTATCCAGCACAGGGAAGAATGTGATTTTATTCCTCAACATTATGCTGGGGAATAAAATCACATTCTTTATAAAGATAGCTATATGTATGTATATTAACATATACATATATGTAAATATTTTTATATGTGGTTTTATATGTGAATATTTATATATTTTATTACTTGTATATATAATTTTAATTTTT
>NW_009614358.1:0-10624 GCF_000690535.1 Cariama cristata | reverse complement strand
CCGTCTTTCATCAAGCACAGCTTAAGGTCCACCTACATTAGAACTGCAGGTTTAGATTGATAGGAAAGATAGTTTCAGCACTCAACAGCCGTTTGATGAGAAAACCACCCAACAGACGTAAAGTGGTTGAAGCAGGAACATTCAGGGTGTTCAGTGCGGCTCTGAGGAGAGGAGAGCAGTGACCTACACTAAGCCTGGGAGAGCCCACCCTGACTCCTAACAACTAAACTCCAGCAATAAGACATTCTACAGAGGTCGCTGCCTGCTCTACACCAACCTACGGAGGCTGATGTACAAAATATCTGTGCGCAGGGCACAGTTTATACTGGGTACTTAAAGGTCTACTCCTATGGACAGAAAATCTCTGCGAGACTCTCTTCTGTCTCACTAACACATTTCCATTGGTAGCAGCAGCAGAGTAAACAGAGGAAAAAAGGATTTAGTATGTAGGCAAGGCCTTTGTCACCAAATGTACTTATCAAGTAATTTCTCATGACATGCACAACTGCTTCTGTAGTCACTGTCAACACAAATAGGCTGATAAACAAACACAAAAATGGGATAGAAAATGGTAACAAATGATCTTAAAGGCAGTATACTAATACTTTAAGCATGCACCTAATTCAAAGATGAGTGATGGAGTTGCCAGGTCTGAATCATGCAGATAAAAAAAAAAGACTCCGGTCTAGAAGAATGCCTGTAATCCTGCCAGCAAATTCTCAGTTCCATTCCATAGAATAAAAAGAGTGATACATTCCTTTGACTGCAAATGGAGCAAAATGAAGAAAAAATCCAATCAACTCTTAGTGCTAAAAAACCTTTAAACCACCATTTGTAAAGAAGTTTGAAAAAAATCAGTACATCAATTGTCTCTTCAGCATGACAGGACTAAAACCACCTTTGTGGAGTGTAAACTCGAAACACTACTGCTGGAGCTAAACTTTCAGTGCACATTTCCAACTCGTGTTTCAAATTTACATCTTCCTTTCTGACTCCGTAAACGCACAAATTTCCATCGAACACTGATCCCAGCAATGGGTTGGTACTTTAACCCTAGGAATTAATGCAAACTGTACTGTCTGAAGTTCCCTTTTGCATTTTAGGTGCCTGCAAGTAGGATTGGGCTTAAAGGGCACTATAACTCAAACTCTAGCACAATTACACTCTCCTAAAAAAATTTTTTTTAAAATCTATGGCCACAATATTCTTGAATCTTGATACTGGCAATATGAATATTTTATTTTCATACACAGCTGCACATGTATATATGCATGTTCAGCACTTTTTCTTTCAACACACTTGCATCCAACCATCAATTTAGTGCCAAATTTAAGTGGGTCTGTCTCTCATTGAGTTAAGCCGATTCAGATAGAACTTTAAACACATTAGAAAATGCCACTTGTCAGAGAAGGTTGGAGAATCAGCCTCAAAATAAATACCATCCCCAAGAACATTATGGCTTGGAAGAATTTCAAGAACTCGAGTCCCTGATGTTTGCAAAATGAAAAGGCCTTTGGAAATGCACTCGCATCAATATTTTTACCTATTTTGAATAAAAAATATATATTATTTATAAAATAAAGAGGGCAGGCCAAAGAAGATTGGCCAGAATCACTCTATCAAACTGTTCTGTTCACTCTGTAACTTAAACTTATAAAGCCTTGAAACATCTGGATAGCAGGATTTCTGGAGAAGCACTCTAGAATGCAGATTCCAATCGGATGATACTTCACAACGTTTCCTCGTCTTGAAGATCCACTTGTTTTCTGCCCCTCAAAACTGAAGTCCACGCCAAGAGAAGGGATGTTGGCTCCTGAGAGGGAAGCTGAAATTTAAATAAAGAAAAATGTGCAACTATAAGCACTGATCTGATGAGCAATAGCTGGCTGGTTAATCTTGACTTTGAACATCATTTTAAAGCCATGCAGAATGACAGGGAAACTGCTGCTTTTTCACTCCCTCAGTAGAATGCCAGTACCTCGTCCTCACTGACTATCGACAGAAAAAATAATTTGGGGATTTTCTTGTAAGTGGAGGACAATGGAATAGCATCTACAATATGCAAGAAGCCCATTTATAAAAATCTCGAGTTGCCGTATTTGTGTGGGCAGTGGGTTACAGTGCTTTGCCATACAATACAGGTCTTCAACACCCACAGAAGAAAGAGGGGCAAATTCTGACTATTCGACCTCCTGCAAGTGGGACAGCAGAGGGTACTCCTTGAATCTTGGTCAGTTACCTGCCCTGTGAAAACATTTCATGGAGACTGAAGAGGCCACAGCCTGCAGCTTACTGCAACAGTACGTGGGCAGGATATCCCCCGCCGCTAGGAAACTCAGAACAGGTTATAGGCCAGTGAATATTCTGGTAGCAGCATCTTCCCCAAACTGTATCATCTGTTGTTGTACCCAAGTTTCTCCAGGGTGAAAACAAAATAGGTAAGAGAGTAGCAGTTGATGTGGGTGTTATAAGTTACTTCCATTTATTCCCAACTACAACTTGGCTGTTCGCAACTTCATTTTCTTTTAAGACTGTATTTGCACCTTCCCACACCTTTCACAGATCACTGAACAGACTTCCAATCTTGTACAAGTTAGTGGCAAGAGTTGTTCCTGCCACATTTACCAGAGGAGCTGCGGGGTTTGTATCCTCCCCTACAAACAGGGCTTTCAGCTCTTGTATTAACTGTGTCAACATCCAGCCCAGACGGATAGCCACCATTTTCTTTTAGGTTCTCTTAAACAATGTATTTCTGGACAAGATGGAGAAATATTGGTGAAATACTACCAGGCAGAGATGCATCAACACGATGGGCTGGTGAGAGGGTCTGTGCCCTTCAGTGGGCTCAGAGGCCTAGCTGGCATATGCCACTGTCACAGCCACACCACTCCCAGGCCAGCGTGAAGGTCTGCGCTCCACAGCCTTCAGCAGGTGAGATGACTCTGCCGAGCGCTGTGGGGTATGCCACTCAAAGTCAAAACCTCTCCAACATTACCTCCCAATTGCCCTGCAGAGCGGCTGGTTTGAAGGTAACGAAGAAAGAAATACTGACCTTTCTGAACAAGTTTTATGCGGCTGCATTTTCAAACTGCTATGTCTCCCTTTCTATAGCAAGGGATGAAGCTTCACCAGAATCTATAAAATGAAAAAAAAAAAAGTAGTTAGGAAATCTGTTTTTCTCACTGAGAATATGTTTTTCACTAAGTATGGGAGTGTGTTTTTAAGAATCATTCCAAATAAAAATAGACAACCACTTGTCAGAGATAACTGAACAGCAGTTTTTAAACTGAGATTACTCTATTATTGGCACTATCTATTTCATAACTGTGTCACAAGCTTTAATGCCACAAAGACAAATAAAGACCTGTCTGTTTTAATGGAACATTTCAGGCCTTTCTGGTTAGAAAATTATACTGTTTTACTTCTATTGTGTAAGATGGAATCCGAAAACTCTAAGCTTAGAGCACTTCATGTGGTGAGAAAACAAAGAAGAGTAAAACATCATTTGTGCCTACGACGCAGTCTCCTAAACCCCTTCTGTCAGAAGGGAGCGAGGGTACCAAAGCTTAATGAACCAGGAAATCATCTTCTCTGAATACTGTTGGGTTAATACAGCCGTGGTAGAAATACATCGCAATACACTTCATTAACTCGCAGTAAGTTTATTCCTAAACATTTTCACTTGCAAAATAAAAACCCATAATTTTTCTATGGAGACAGACAGTTTCAGCCCAAATCTTGGAAAACTGAAAGCTGTGGAGGTCAGACTTAAGCCATATATAAGCACCACAGAAATTTCTACTTTAAACCTATGTAGAGAGGTTGAGGCAGTTGAGCTTGTTTCTTCTGATGAAGAGGAAGAAGCTCGAGGTCAATCTAACGGCAGTCTACAACTACGTGGAGACTGTTTAAAGTGACAGCTGGCCTGAAAGCAGCTCATATCTCATATTCAATGGAAACAGCATCCTGCTGATCATAGGCAACAACATTTTGCTCTACTGTAGAGCTGTATTATTACAGTAACTAATACTGAAGAAACTCAAAGTGATTTATGTGCATAAATCTATCTTCATAGCCTGCCTGAGGGATAGGAAAGTTATCACACTGTATTTCTCCCCACCTGCAAAACATCATTAAGTGAAACACACTGTCCTATTAAAAAAAAAAAAAATCTGCAGCAGCTATAGGAATAAGATCCAGTTCCCAAATTCATACTTCCAGAGTTGTTCCCATGCCTGCTAAAATCAGGATTTCAAAACTGTATTATTCTGTAGACTTCTTATACTGATCTCGCACTGTTCAGTTTTAAGATCCAGAGTTTGTTGTAAGACATCACGGTCAAAGTGCAAGAACAGCATTAAGCAGTGTCAAAAAGCAATTTGCCACAGATCTTTCTTTAATTTTCTCCAAATGAATTTTCTCTGTGAAGGTAATGAAAGAAAAACAAAAAGCAAACACTTCCCCCTTACCACTCAATGATACATACACAATAAATTTGCCCAGGCCTCTTGTTTCCCTATTATGTATAAAAAGAATCAGTGTTATTTCCATTTTCAGCTTATTTTCATAGTTATTATCATAGACATCTATTTTACCATGCCAAATCTAATCTGTTTATTCAGATGGGAAGTTCCAGAGAACAGCTCTTTAGTCTGCACACCTTCAGGACAGCACACTACCTGAATGTCAAAGGGAGCTGATAAAAGGATAGGTAAGACCTGCTGGCTCTGGGTCAGTAGTCTCACCGAAATTTCACTCCCAGCATTTTATGGAACATCTTTTTTCATCCAACTGATTTAGCAGCCGCAGGTCTGATCCACATACAAAACCATATTGGTTTTACTAAATATAGTCACTAATTAATTTAGCTGAACTGACACAGATTCCTGCACAGGTACCCCTCCATCATTTCAAAACGGATTATAAGGCAGTCATTGATGCAGGGTTTAGCACTGCTTTAACTTCATCTTTTTCTGTCAGACACAATTTTACCATTTATATCATGCCTAAAATCCGGAGATGCAAACCTAGTCTTTTGTCTCAGTTTTACTGAATTGGCCAATACACCATTGTACTGTCTGAGCAATCTCCGCTCACTTCCGACAGGTAAGTCGCTGTTTAGATTTCTCAATGGATAGAAATTCAAGCCCTACAGTCACAACAGGTGACTTCTCTACTCAAAGGACTGCTATGCCAAATTAACTGGTATCTCAGGACATGAAGGTCCTTTAATTAGACTCCTACCAATTTGAATTTAAATTCAAATCACATGCCTCGAGACACCTGAAGCTCCATCACACCAACAGAGATACCAACTTCCACCTATTACTCAGGATACACTGGTTTCTGCTGAAAAGATGTTACTTAGTACAGATGACAAATTTTTGAAAGTGAGAACAATTTGGGAACGATTTGATTCATACTGAAGCCTTTTGTGCAAGTTTAACTGAAACGCATGATTAAATGAATGCATCAGTCTAAGAGAGGAGATGTTGCTATAAATGTACAGAAACGGCTGTCCTGTCCTAGGTTCTGCAAGGCAAAACGTGCAAGTGCGTTCACAGTACTGACACACCCACCACCAGCACGTCAAATACATTCTCGAGGAGTTCTTTGAAAAAATGGATAACCTTATAAGCTGCCAGCATGTGATTCATGGTAGTTCTCTGGCTAGACAGATTAAACAGATGCCTGTGAATAAGGGGTAAGCATTAATAAATTTGAAAAAAAAATAAATATCAAATTACCATGAATTTGGAAGCAAGTGTTTTCAGTCTCTAGCTAAGAAATGAAACAAAAGGTTCCCTACAATGTTTTTCTCCTTACATGAAACAACAAAAGCCTTAGAAAGGCCAGGATTAAGGAAAAAAAAATCCAACCAGGAAGGGCACATGTAAACATCCGTATCACAGAAAAAAGGACAACCCTGTGGATAAGATGACTGAGAAGATGGCCTGTACACGCCTGGGACCTAGACGAAGCTACCTCATCTCCTTGCTTTCAGTTGGGCTTGTCCTCTCCCTCTTCTGCAGGAGCCTGGAGTGAGGGACTCAGCTGATGAGGAGACCCCTCAGTACTCCTGCTACATAACACAAGCACGTGGGCAATTACTGGAGGCGAGAGACCCCACTTACATCCAAGAGGGCAGTTCTTACTCTGACCTTGGTGCAGCTGGCAGTGCCGTCTCCTAACACTGGAGGACTGAAAAAATCTGAACTTTCATGTTTCCTCAGCTCCTGCTTTGCCTAAGGTCCAGGTAATAGGAAAAAGAACAAACCCGGTACCTTTTCATATACAATTGTCTCTCCCCCAACATATTTTACGATGCTCCAGATTTAGATTGATGTTTATGATGCTCCAGATTCAGACTGTGGGGTCTGATCTGGCCAAAAATCATCTCACTGTCAAACATTTTCATACTTAAGATTTTTTTTTTTTATTCAGAGAATTATACAAGTTGGAAGAAGTTCTGACTCATTCCTAAAGGAGTTATTTTAAGCATCATAAACAATACACAGAGCTGCCATATTTTTTTATTTTTAAAGCCAATTTGTGTTATCTTATAACTGCCAAAACATATAGAACAAACCAGGAAGAACAGGTAGTTTTCTAACACACAAATACGAACTAATTAAAGCAGTTAATCTGAAGAAAAACTGAAATGAGCCTCTTCAGTCCTACTGACAAAATCCTGGAGCGTACATTTTCCCAGCAGTATGTGAAGTGTGCCTTGGAAAGAGCACAGACTGTTTATTTTGCAGTGGAATAACTTGAACAAACAGCAGCAGGTAAGTCCTAACCAGAGACTGAACAGCAAATACTGTGCCGTGAGGATTAAAGAGCTCATTGCACATGTATTAAAAAGTTCACATGAAAAGTTTCTGTTACCCCCTTTAAGCAAGCCTATAGTCTTCCTCACAGGTTCCCAAACATCCATTGTGCACATATGACTAAAATGTATACCCTGAAAGGGAACATTATCAGCAAAGTTTCTGAAAACTATTCTGAGGCAATAAAGACTGCGACTATAGAATTTGTGTCTCTGAACAATAAAGCAGGGATATTTGCTTCTCTAAGTATACTTGCTTGATCTGCCAATTACAGTAACCTGAGAATTAATTAACACTTTCACCATTCCTTAAAGGGAAAAGAAGGGCGAGATTATCGGACTTCTTTTAAAAGGAACCTGTGGATGGCATTCTGGCTCCACAGGAAAAAATATGAGCCCTTGCTTAACTTACTGACGGGATTTCTGAACCCTCAAACATGGTAACGGGGGTCTCTGACATAAACCCTGATATTCTGATACAGACTGTGTTCTCCAAAGACCAAAGCTTGGAGGTAAATATGCAACGAAAAAAAATCAAGTTCAAACAGAGAATTTAACAGTAAAGAATCATTAAACTAGTTTTGGATCCACCTAACAAAAATCATCAAAGAATGGATATACATATAAAGTCTTTTTCCTAATAGGATATCCATAGCATAAAAGGTAGGTTTACATTTCAGAAACTGATCAAGTCTATTGTATAAACACGCCAGTTCACCTCAAATTGCTCTCAGTACACATAGTTCTTCTATGGAGATTAGCGCATAGCTAGGCAAGCATCAAAACCAAACTGACTTCTTTACTTTTGTAATAAAGCTGAAGAAACAATGTATAAAGTAGCTTCCTAAATGTATCACTGCATTCAGGTGTTTGCATGCATGTTTTCACAAACTGTGAGAGGATAAATGCACTTAAAAAACCCAAAAAAACTTAAGTGTTTTCATTTTTACAGGCACAACTTTATGTCTCCAGTAACTGTGCTGCATGCAGCAACATTTACATACAAATACACTGTCTGTGGAAAGTTCAATTTCTCTCTGCAACTTGTAACAACCTCTCACAGATCATTTACTTGCAAGTAGAAAGCTACTAAAAAAAAAAAAGTTGACTCCAAAGTAGGGCTTATTTTTAGTCTGTGTTCATTGGTCAAGTCAGAGCTGCCCAGCGACTTAGCCAAGTCAATTTTTTTATTTTATTAGCTCTTATAATTCCTCTGTTAGTCACTGTAGGTCAAGACACAACTAATTTCCTTTAGAGTTACCTTACCATGAGGCTCTTCATCTATTCCATCATCTTCCCACTGCTCTTCATTTGCTAGGAGAGGATTCTGGGCTTCGCACAAAGCTCTCATTGGGAAAAAATGTCCATCGCCCTGGCTGCATGGAAGAAGGCAGAGAACACCACTGTGAAAAGCAGCAAGTGGCTCTGAAGGATGACAATTTCTACATGTTTAATCTGCAAACAAAGTATTCTGTTGCCTGTATTTACCATCTTTACTTAAAATTATTTTTAAGTTTTGAAAAATACTGTGTTTATTTTTCATGGCAATTCAGATACCAAGTTTTACTAGCGAGCAGATTTGGTCCTCATTTCCTTCAAGCTCTCTGGGAATAGAAGTTCAAACCTATAGCCTGGAATTAAGTAATTTTTTAGGAGAACTTACATGTGCCTAACTCAATCAAGTCATTTGGGTACAGGGAAAAAAAAAAAAAACAAAACAGAAAAAAAATTAACTTATGGACAGCTAGAAGTGAGGGGGGAAGTAAGGAGAACATTTATGTAGAAGTAGCAATTCATACCATAAGTATAAATTTTATCAACTTATATCATAGATTCTTCTGGGCAGAAATGACATTTCTGTGGTTGAATGACACCCAACAGAAAATGGCCCCAATCTTAGGTAGATATTACTGAAAGACAGATAAAAGACCCACTTTCCTGTGACCTAAACCTGTACACAAAATGGAAAAAACAAAACAAACAAAACCCACTCTACAAAAATCTAAAGTTGCAAAAGCTTTTTTTGCTTTACTACTGCCCAAACAGAAATGTGTATCTGGATATCAAACAACAGATTGACAGTACGTTCAAATTCATGTAAAGTAAACTAACAAAGTTAAAAACTAGACGTTCTAGCGTGGTTCACACCATAGTGTATTCCCTAACAGCCAGCAGCACAGAGGAACTGTAAACCAGCTGAAGTGCCTTCTTCCTCTGGTGATTTATCTTTAGGCAAGGGAAATAACGTGAGCGTTCAGCCTGCGATGACTACAGACACTGGTAACGCACCTCTGACTAGTGCCTCAGTGCTGCCTTTCACTAACAGAAAGGCTTTCTGTGCTGAGCTTTTCCCTTTAACTATACTTAAGGGTGGAAAACAGATGGCAGTGGGGATGCAACTGGGCCTTAGACTTACACATTGCTACTTGAATTCAAGTTGTGAACTGTTGTGCCAGGAAGTTATTTTAAATTGTGCCCAGATACTAAAGGAATTAAATTCCAGTGTACTTTACTACTGATCTACTAAGTGCCAAAACAACCTTTTCCCCTACGTTAAGAAACATAAATTCTGTTTCAGGCAGAGGAGTCTGACAGATTAAGAAAACAGCATCTTTGAAGTGAACGCCCATCCACACACGTGCCACAGGAATCCAGGAAGAGTTCAAACACCATGCACAGCGCATTTAGTCCTCAAAAACCTTTCTATCCCAGGCTTCTGGTGAACAGGATTAACACGGATGACGTTTGTTGGTGCATTCATGGTGATGCACAACAGTAGTCAGCCAAGCCACACGATAATAGGCGTAACACACGCGGCTGCAGCAGACGTTTAGAAGTCAGTCCCTTCAGTGAATTGTATCAGCTTTTAGCACTGACCTGATTATTACTTACCTAGAGGCAACAGGTAGTAACCAGAGCTTTTTTTCTTCTCCAAACACTTGCTGAAGATTCTTTACAAAGCCAAGATTGAATCCATTTTTATCTGGGCCATTTTGAAACACTGGAGCTGAGAAAGCCTCTACACATAGACACAATTTCAGTGAAAAAAACGAAAATCAATGCCAAATACTCTGAAACAGGATTATGCATGTTGCAGCCATCTAAAGTCAACACGACTTAACAGATTATGAACTAGCATTACAAAGATACAAAGTTTGAAAATAACATTTTTTTCATTTTGCGTGCTTTGTTATAAAACTTTATCCAAAAAGCTTTAACAATTGAACAACAAAGACAAAGAAATTACTCGACAAAATCATACTTTTTCAGGTTTTCATTTCATTGGTTTTACAGTCATTGAACTGTAATTTACAGTCATTTACACTTCTTTGCCTTTGTCAATGAAGATGGACACAGTTTTTCCCAACCTTACTAAGCTGTTTTAGGATGCATTCCAGCATATGAGCATAAAGAACCATTATTCCTGAAAATCTGCACTCATTTCACAACAAATGTAGTTAGACATATGCATAGCATTTTTATAATTGGACTTTTACACTTTAAGACTCTCGTTTCCCTAACAAAGCTTTTGTCACACCAGCTAATAAATGCAGCTTATTTGAAGTGACAAATTTCTGCAGCATTTTGCCAAGATCTTAAATCTTTCTCCCTTCATAAGCCAGCAGGAACGTACAGAAGTAGAACACAAGTGCCCCCTTTTTTTTTTTTTTTAGTTCTTACAGCACTTAAGGCACAAGAGTCTTACCTAAAGTAGATCTGTTTCTACTAACGAGCCAACAATGGTAGCCAAACAGAAACAGGAGGCTTACGAAGAACATGACCGCCACAAAGAGA
>NW_009614357.1:0-2071 GCF_000690535.1 Cariama cristata | reverse complement strand
ATGTGGCGCTTCGAGACGTGGTTTAGCGGGCATGGTAGACTGGGTATACGGTTGGACTTAATGATCTTTGAGGTCTCTTCCAACCATAATGATTCTATGATCTTTGGCATTCAAGGAAGCAAAATAAACATTCCTGACTTCTTTTCTTATTGATAGTGGGTTTACTCAAAATGTTCTTCTCTCTTAATTAAACTGTGATATGTGATTGTGACTTGTGTCTTACTCATCAATGGAAGGGAAATCCTGGACTCATTAAAGTCAATGGGAGATTTGGCATTAACGATGTATGGTGTGAGTTTTCCAGGCACTTCATAGCTGCTCAAATTCTCTTCTGGTCTAGACTCTTGCTGACATTTATTTATGATGCACACATACCCATCTTAAGGAAGTTTTGGCAAAGCTCCTGGATGAGGTCTCTATTCATTCCCACCCTTCCAGGGCCTTAACCTAAGAGATGGCCAAGCTGTGGTCATTCTGTTTCTCTTGGGATAAAACTCCATTATTTGGGGTGGGATGTGGTGAGCATATTTACATATTTGTTAAGTGTATCTGAAGTTAAGTATATCTGAAAACTGTTAAGGCAGAGAACAGTAAGATTTATATGTCTGATATCCTGGCAACATGGTGATGGATGCTGTTTTGGTTTCTGTTTTGGGAGGACTGAGAGAAATTTGCCTTCCTTTCAGTTAAATGTATAACTTTAGGTTTCAGAATTATGTGTTCTATTTATTCTTCAGCTGAAACCATATTCCACATGCATTTGACAGCTAAGAAATTTCTTTGCTGTCAAAAATCTGCATGCAATTGTTTAGTTTCTTTATTTAATAGTATTGCTGTACCACAGTCTGAAAACAGCTTTTTGTTGCTTGGAGAGATTACTATACTGAGTTACATTGGTCATACTGGCTTCAAGGGGAAAATTGCATGTGAGTGAAACAGTTTGCAAAGCATGTAGACTTCTTATTTGTTGGTAGTCTCAAGTCCTTGTTGATCCTATTTATTGTGCTAAATTGATAATGTGTGAATCCCAAGCTTCAAGGCTCCTGCCAAATCTGATTTATTTTTTCTTAACATCCTGAGGTATAATTTGGCTCTAGAATTTTCCCTCTCTATCTTCAAAGGATCAAAAATTGGCCCAAACTAGAAAGAGAATGATACACTTAGTCTTTGGTTAGTGTATTTTACTTGTCAGTAAAAGGCTAAAGCATTTGCCAAATGTGGGGTAAGAAAGACATTACTTAGTATATTAGTTTGGCACAGATATTTTTTCCCCCTTCCTTTATAGTGTAGGCTATCATCCACTCCTTAATGTAGTCATCTTCACTGAAGAGATTCCTCATTATTGCAATGACCTAGAATATCGGTGGTGCCATAAACCTCTCTCATTATTGTCCTGTGAAACATTGTAGGATTTTACAGCACTTGACATCTGTGGGAAAGGTTTTAAGTTTGTTACAGGGTATTGAAGAGCTTTTTTTTTTTTCTGGCTTGTAATGTGTGGGAATGGTTAGATTGTGTGTTTTGCTCCAAAGTTCTTCACATACTGAAAGGGAAATGGATTGACTGATCCTCTCTCCTGTACTGTAACTGGGAAAATGTCTCCTGCAAGAAATAAGGTTTGTGTTCCCATTTGATTTTTGTCATAACATTATCACTTTTATTTTTGTGGTGGGGATGAGTTAAGGTCAGGACTTACCTCTTCTTTTATTATGCTTATAAAACCATTGTGATTTATCATTCTAGTTTTCTTAAGTAAGCAAGTGAATTACACTTCTCCAGAAAGGTTTTAACTATTCTAAAATGCTTTTATATGATATTTTGATGAGATGCTCTGGCTGGTAGAATTTGGGATTTGTACAGAATCATAGATCACTCAGGCTGGAAGGGGCTTTAGGAGGGGTCTGTAGTCCAGCTTCCTGCTCAAAGCAGGGTCAGTACTTTAGTATTGAGACCAGGTTGCTTGGCACTTTCTTCAATTGATCTTGAAAATCTCCAACAACGGATTCCATAGTCTCTCTGGACAGCCTGTTCCAATAAACAGTCATAGAATCATAAAATGGTTTGAGTTGGA
>NW_009614356.1:0-3664 GCF_000690535.1 Cariama cristata | reverse complement strand
GGCTTAATTGCCGGCTGGGGTTAAACCACATCAGCTGGTAAAGATGAGTTTCATGTTTCTTTCTGTTAAATAAGCATCATTTTCACTGTACCAGTATCAAAAAGTTGCAGCTAAGGGCAGCAGCATGCTATGCTATTCGCTGTACAATAGCAAGAGGCAAGCTAAGTGGTCTGAGGTCTATGCTGACAAGACACAATGGATGGCAAAGAGAAGAGTCGCATTCATGGGGAATTGCGTGTAACACAGCCAGCTCATACAGGTCAGAAATCCTGATCCTACACCCCAGAAATCATGTAACTGGCTTCAAAAGCATACGAATGTTAAACAAAAGAAGGGTCTGTGTTTATAGTTTCCTAGGTTTCCTTGGTTATTCAGAGCTTCTAGGAGGCACTGTGTCACATTCTCAGCATTTTTCCAAAGCTTTGGCAGACACTTTGCATCAAAAGTGACTCCTGTGAAACCAAGGATGGCTCTGCAGTTTCCTGAAAAGACATCAGAGTTTCATCTTTGCTTCAGAAAACAAAAATAATAATGACTTCCACACGATGCTGGAGAGCTGAGGCTGTAAGAAAGACATCAAATATCATTACTCCTCCTACCCACTACTGAGAGTGGGTACCACTGAGCATGACAGATGGCAAATTTTGAGACAGCTCCAATTTGTGACAAGACTACCAGGAGGGGTAGAGGGATGGGGGGCTGAGGGAACAGGAACAAGAGAACGGGTAAAATAAACAGAGGTAAGTAGACGTAAGAAGAGGCAAAAAGATGACGAGGAGGTTAAGGGCAGAGAAAAGCTACATTGCCTTCTCCTCTCCCTTGTATCTTGATTTCTACCAGAGCTATGCTGGACAAAGATCTGTGCATATTATTTAAATGTCCCGTAGCAGGCTCTGCTCCTCACAGCCACTGACCCTCTGCTCAGGAACGAGGTAAAAAGCAGATCTTTCTTCCCTGAAGTCAAGCTGGAAGTTCTGGGGCGCACTGGAGGAGCACAGCCCATCCCAGCTCTCCTTTATCGCAGTCCTTTCCAGCTATTGCCCGAGAACAACCTGGCAGTCCTTTAGACATGCAGTCTGTGTTCTGAGGGTAGGAACAACATGGCAACACTCCCTTGCTCAACAAAAAAAAAAGTTGTAGCATCATTTTTTCCATCTAATTTGCTTCAGACCAATAACTCATAGAGCTCATAAGATCCGAGCAGTAACCTAATCTCAAATGCCTGCAATCCATAGTTTGGCACTTCTGCAAATGGCCTGATTTTCCAAGGTGTGGAAGAACTGCAGGCACTGTGATCCTCAGGAATGCAGCACTTTTGAATATCTGCTTATCTAACCACCTAAGAAGATACTATGATGCCTCTGGGAAGCTTGTTCCTCAGTTTTTTAACTGTAGCAACCTGTTATTTCACTCTGTGAAACTTACTGGGTGACCTAGAGGAAAGCTTTAAGCATAAGCGTCACAGGTTGCTGTTCCCAGAAAGGCTCTCACAAAGAGTGGGAGATCCCTGGGCATGTTCTAGGTGCAGACTTGTCCAGACCCTCATCAGTGCCAGCCTCTAAGCATCTTCCCTTTCCTCACCTACTTCCTCAAAATCCAGACCCTTGCTTAAACTTGCTACAGGTAAACCACAACTGACTTGAATTAGGTTAGGGGTGGAACAGATTGAGATAGAGATAAAAACCTCAGAGTTTTTAATTAAAATGAGTTCTAAAGAAGAAAAAGGGATTTCAGAAACTAGACCAAACATAGAGTCATAAATTCAATATGA
Organism: Cariama cristata; assembly: GCF_000690535.1. Taxonomy (NCBI): domain Eukaryota; kingdom Metazoa; phylum Chordata; class Aves; order Cariamiformes; family Cariamidae; genus Cariama; species Cariama cristata. The sequence continues at coordinate 1,893 of NW_009614356.1, read as the reverse complement.
ATATTAACACATACGCATGTGTATGTGTGTGTGTACACATACATGTATATATTTGAGTTAGGGACAGAATAATATAAACCAAAGGAAAACCATTCCAACAAATAGAGAAGTTCTACTGCAAATACTCTGGACTGGAGACCTACGTGGCCTCATTTACTGGGCTAGGTAGTCAGGAAGTTGTTTCTAACTGTGAAAGATGAAGTTCTAGTCCATAACTTTCAGCCTAAATTATTCTGTTGCTCTGACAACATACTGCTCCTGCTCTCAGAGAGAAGCATGCCACATTTGTGTGCCACAATTTTAATATCTTTTGAAGTTTATTTGGAATAGAGACAGCATAAGGTTCAGAGGTTAGTTGGGTCACCTTTTATTCTTCAGGAGAATGGTTTCGTCACTGTCTGTGATCTTTGTGTTATTAAGGGGACACAAAAGCTGAGAGAATACAGACTGGCAGACGTGGAGGAGAGGTGGGTAGGAAGCAAGGAGGAGGTGAATCTGGAATCCCTCCCTATCTTTTTATGCTGGAGAGAACCAGAGAGGGAAGCTGACTGGAGGACAGGCTGTTATCACCTCTCATGATTTTGAGGGTTGCATAACACTTTTTAAATGTAAAGACAAAGCTTTGCGACTCATGTAGTTGCAGAAGACTGAGTGATCTTTTGAAGGCTAAAAAAGGGCAGCATCTCCCAGTGTGATGGAGCATGATCAAATAAATCCTACTGAGGACAAGTATCTGGATATCTTCTTTTGGGTTTAACTATTCCACTTCCTACGTTGTCTCCGAGCAGCAAAGCATAACCTCCTTTTCCAAGCCATTTGAGGCTTTAAGCCCTATTATGCAACGCCTACAGGAGACCTGAGCAGTGCAGAAGGGAGAGCACTGAACAATTTAAAGCTAAAGTAAATCTAGATAGATGGGCAGCCGACAAGAGTAAAGACACATGAATGCCTCTGCCCATGGAAAAGAGATTTAAACAATAATGACTCCTTCTCTCCTTAGCATGTCATTCAAAAAGGGATCCCCATACAAACATGAGACAGAGTTGATTGCAAGGAGCAGTGCCATTTCTAGAGACTCATGGACAGCAGGGCACCACCAGTTTTGAAACGCCTCTGCCACAATCGGATACAGAGGGTATTTAAGACAGACTGCTAAATGTGAACAAGGCTGACTGGAGCTACAGTGATGCAGATCGGCTAAATATTTAGGACCATCCCTGTGCGTGTCAAGTCCTGCTGCTTTCTCTGCTGCTGCGTATATCTCAATGAATGACTCTGGCCCCTTTGTATTTTTCACGAGCCAACTTTAAATTGCAATTAATAAAGGCATCTGGTTTTTTCAACCATTTCATTTTACTCAGAGGAGGCAGATATGACACACTACCCCTTCCAATAGCTGCTTGGAGTGTTTCTCAGATGAAAGAAAGGGCAGAGAAAACACTGCCTAATCAAATTTCTCCTGTAATCTTAACTCTCAGGGATCTTTGTTCAGCAATGTGTAACTGTCATTTTAGCCTACAAGAAACAGACATTTTCCTCTGCCATGGAGTGTCTACAAGCACCCTTGATAAGACATAGCAGACACAGACCTGGGACATTAAAAACCCACATCAATTTAATACTGTAATGTAATATATAACAGCTATAACATAATAATGCAGCTGTATTAGAAATCCCCATCTCACGGACCTAGAAGTACCCATGATGCTTTCACTTCATGCCCTAGGGCTAGTCTGCAGCGACGGGACCCTGTGAAACCCAGTTAGGCGCAGGGGATGAACTGTCCATGGTAACTTCAGCACTGGATTTCGGCACAACCCGGCTCCCTTTCGACCGTGCAGGTCCCCCTGACAGGCCATCGCACGACGCTTACAGCCTGCGCTATTCTTTTCG
>NW_009614355.1:0-3873 GCF_000690535.1 Cariama cristata | reverse complement strand
TTTCTGCTGTGTTGTATTTCCAGCAGATATCTGGTAAGTTGAATTCTCCCACAAGAACAAAGGCCAGTGATTGCGAGGCTTCCGCTAGCCGTCTGTAGAACGCTTCATCCATCTCTTCATCCTGGTTGGGTGGTCTGTAACAGACTCCCATCAGGATATCTGCCTTATTGGCCTTCCCCGTGATCTTTATCCAAAGGCACTCAACCTCATCATCACTATCGTTAAGTTCAAGGCAGTCAAAACACTCTCTAACATATAAAGCCACTCCGCCGCCTCGCTTTTCTTGCCTATCCCTTCTGAAGAGCTTATAGCCATTCATTGCAGCACTCCAGCCATGAGACTCATCCCACCAGGTTTCTGTGATGGCGACTACGTCGACTATGTCGTAGCCTTCCTGCTGCACCATGGCTTCTAGCTCTTCCTGTTTGTTGCCCATGCTGCGTGCATTGGTGTAGATGCACTTCAGCTGGGCTACTCATCTCCCCTCTAAGACTGGCCTGCTGCCCCTAGGCTCATCTCCAGCATTCAGGGTTTTATCCCCATCCCCCTTCAGACCTAGTTTAAAGCCCTCTCAATCAGCCCTGCCAACTCTAATAACTCTAATAAGCACTGCTAGACCATCCAGGCTTGTAAGTCAACACCTAATTTCCTGGTCTTCTCAGTAAAGAGTGGGAGGTTCCTTTGAAAATTTTTAGTGTTGGATTTGAGTTACAGGATCTTCTCATGAAGGACCTCAAAGAAACCAAATGCATAGTTCTTCAACTGGAAGAGATTCACTAGGCACAACTTAGCCATACATTTGGAAAACAGTCACTCTCCTTAAGAGATTTAAGCAACATCACTGCATTGCATAGTGCTGCAGGCATTTCCGCCACTACTTACAGAAGGAATAATAGTGCTCAACATAAAGATAAATGCCTACAGTGTGGCAGCATGCTGCCGTCTCATGTTTTTCCTGCAGCCTTTACTAAGAGACCATCTATCTGCTTTGACAATTTATCTCAGATGAAAATAATTTTCTCTGAAATATGCCAGTTTGGCATTACAGTATCTGGACAGTGTTCAGATTTGTGATCAAGCAGAAAAGGAAGGGAATAGAAAGTAACAAAACCAGCTTATGTCTCTTCCTAATTTTAACTATTTGCTAAAGATTTATTTAGTCATTTAATTCATGCTTGCATTATTGTTTGATGAGAAAATAAAAATGCGGGTATTTGATGTTCAACTTCTGCTCTTTTATGAGCAACTCAGCCTTACAGGAAATTTGAAGAGTTGCCCAGGGCACTGGGTGTGGAACTTGGTCATAGTGGATCCTCAAATTAGCTATCAATGACAAAAAAGGGAGAAAAAAACTCTTTTCAAATTCATGTTTGTAAGCACCTGTTGAATAATTCTTCTACCCAATAACCCATGTTCTTCCTGCAGGAAAAATAATGTCATCATCTTCATCATCATAATCATCACATTTTCCAAACACTGAAAGGAACCTTTCTCTTCTTATTAAAACTTTAGACAATTTCTGTAAATTTGGCAGGAATTCCTATAACTTTTGGGGTGTCTCAAACACCCTGCAAGGGCAAATGCTCTCCTGACCAAAAAGCTCGCTCAAAGAGGTAGCATTAATGCAGACACCAAGAAAGGTAGAATTCCTTCTAATGTCTCCCAGTAAAGTTGTCTACTCTGGGATTTTCAGAACAGTGGTTTAAAACGCAATGCCAAGGAATGCATCAACTGATCATTTAAAATGATACTATGCAGATGGTGAATGTCTCCTTAGCCTGTGTCCATGATATGACCTTGTGTAACCTTGTTTTACAGCTTTAGTAACAAGGAACAAAAAAGCATGTTCATTCTGTGCTGTCTGCACATAAATTTTATGAACTTTCTTAGTTTTCATTCAGCAAACAGCCACAAGAGGGCATCTTTTTTCTTGGTTTCTTCCACTTCAATAAATGAAGAGTTTAATTATTTCACAAATTCGTTTTTAGAATTCTTGAAAGATGAATCTTCTGCTATTTATTGCATCAAAAGCATGTGTTCTCATGATTTGCAAGAAGTAAAAGTACCTACTAAAATAAACTCGTTTGCAAAACTATTTCTTTTACATTTCACAGAGACTGTAGACTGGTTCCACAAATGAGAAAAGGGGACATTCATACTGATTTCTTTTTCACGGGAGTCTGAAACATCTCCAGTACATGAAGCAAGCAGTACTTTTCACCTCTTTTTTTTTTTTTTTTTTAATTCAGGATTCATGTTTTCAGAGTATCTCAAAGCCAATTCTGTAGTTCTAATGAATGCTTAAAAAATCAACAGGGGTTTTTCTTCCCTCAACCTGCTCGTCATTTTCTTTTTGTTGAGCTTCTTCTGACACACGAAGAGGTTACCAGCAGAGTGCCTGTGATGGTCAGTGAGTATCTGTGGACAAGGTAAAGTGCAAGAATCATTCTACAGGAATTGAAAACACAAACTGGGCTCTAATCTGCATCATACTGATCACAATGACATTTTTATTAAACAGTGCCATCCAGGAATTAAAGCAATGGAAAATTTTATTGATGATAATGAACAGAATGTGCAAAATCAGGCACAACATTCCCTTTTGAATGCCTTAAACAGCAGAAGTCAACAACAACTATGAAGCAACCTGTCTTCAAATACCTCCATTTACTTTGTGGGAAATAAGACACATGTAGAACATGTAGACAAGTAGCCTCTGTGTATCTGTGTGTGCAGAGTTTATAAAAACATCATCAGCTTGGTACTGTAGTAACAAACTGTTTTAAAAACACAGATAAAAAAAGTGTAAATCTGGTTTTTGGTGAACTTAGAAAAAATCCCATATTTAGAACCTATTCTGTACGCCCAGACCACCCATCTGACTTCTGTGTGAATGGCAGGTGAGGATGAAGTTCTACTGAGGTGGGTAACATGGTGGAAACTCCAATATATTCCTCCAGACTTCTTTGGTTCTGCTGTTATTTCACGGGAGCAACAGTCAGGGTCTGTTCTGCAACTGAGTCGCCAGCTGAAGACTTTCAATCTGAGCTCTTCACTAAGGGAAACACAGTTTTTGAAAGAGTCCCAGTGTGTCTTGTCTGGAAGTGTCTGATATTATCTGTGCCATGTGTTCAATGGCTCTCAGCCTGTGGGCAGAAAGGCTCTTCCTTGGGCAGCCACAGAAGGAAATATGTTGGAGAGAAGGGTTTGGTGTGGGAGTGGGTTGGTCCAGGAGAGAAATTCTCTCTTAGGAAGTGGTCTGCAGCATGCGAAAGCTGGAGAACCACCAATGTAGCACATTCCACGAGCAAAACAAATAAATGCAAAGGCAGACGTATCCCTGGCAGCTCCAGTTTTGCACGTGGGCTACTCTTAAACGTGCACCAACCCCTCGCTACGGGCCACTGCCCAACTGCTTTCTTCTTATCAGTAAGTGTGGTGAGCTTGCTTTTTTTCTTTTTTTCACCCCCGGTCTACCAGCCACTGACCTGCAGTTCAGTCCTAGCGGAATGTGTCGCAGGAATAATGTAAGTGGACCTGGGTCTGCTTTAGACATTATGATCTGAACCAACACCTGTGCAAGGTGAATAGAATATTAGGTTGGGATGCCCCTGCGCAAACCCACAGGTGTGTGATCCAGCAGTGGAGGAGTGGTCTGTGGTCCAGGGAAAAGTGAGCGAGCACAGGGTCCCTCTGTGCCCGATCTCAGCAGGGTGGGCATGTCGCTGCCACAGTCTGTGCGTGTGCTTGTGGGTTCGTGCGTGCACTCCGCTACTTTCCACAGGGGTAATGTTTCCTGGTAGCCGGGGCTGTGACCTACGCCGGGAGCAGCAGCAGTGGGTGTGTGTCTGGGCTGGCTGACACACACACACA
>NW_009614354.1:0-43795 GCF_000690535.1 Cariama cristata | reverse complement strand
CGGGTCGGCGCGGCAGCGGGCACCGCTCAGCCCGTTGGTCTGCGGAGAGACGACGCAGAAATGCAGGGCTTGTACCACTCCTAAAGCTCCTGAACTGCGGCTGCTTCACATCACCTTTTGCTGAAAAGAGACCCCCAAGCTTCTGCCAGTTTTCTGAGAGGCTCAAGTGAAAATTACATAGTCGTTCCCTCTAGATTTACACTCCCACCTGATATTTAGAAACAGTAACAACGGATTTTAAGCAGCGGTCTAAAGTACCTGCCATGCCCTGCTTGCTATGACATAGTTTTTATTCTTGTCTCGAATCTTCTGATTCAGAAACTAGATTTTGTAGGAAGGGCAGGATCTTCAGTGTTATTTTTTGATCTATTTACAGCTAGGCTTGACGCTGTTCAGCTCGTCCGTGTTCAAAATAAATGTAAACCCATGCTAGCAGGGAGAAGACTTAATTTTCTGGTGAGTTAAATAACTCTGCTTTCCTGCCATATCCCACGTGCTATCCTGAATGACAAGTTCCACCCCAAGTAACTCAGGGACAGGTGTCCTTCGTTAGCACTTAGAAATTCCACTCTCGTCAAACTTTCAACACAATTGCGTGCTTTTCACCCTAGATGAGGTGCAAAGTAAATGAGCTTTATCCCTGCAACAAATCCTTCACAAGACTGGCACTGTCTGCCATTAGACCAGGACTGCAGAGATACAGATAACGAAAGCAAGTCTAGGAAGCATAGTCTTACTGAGGCATATAAATATGCCTTGTATTAATAGCTGTTTATTAAAACAGGCTATAAAATACATTTTCAAAGTTCAGATGAGTGACCATCTTAGCCATTAACATCCCAGGAATATACTTAGATCAAAATTTTATGACCTCTATTTATTACGGCAGATAGCATTACCTGAAAATGCCCACTTTTAAAATCTTATTACTGTCAAATTCCTTATTTAGGCCAGTGATTTGACATTCTTGCATGAGCGAACATCAAAGTTTTTGCCTTTTTAACCTCCTAATCCTGGTGCATAAATCATTTATAACCGATTCTATTCTATGTGTCTTTTTGGTGTTATTGGATTCTTATCTTTCATTCCAGTCTAGGTTTCTGATTTAATATATTAAAAACTTCAGTTCAGCTTTGCTTTCCTTATTAAGATAGAAAAGAAGTAGAAGCTTATAGAGTGCGGAAAGAAAAGCACAATATATAATTCTTTAAAAAAAAAAAAAAACCAAGAGACAATTAAAAAGTTTTAGTTTAAAAGGAAGGAAGATTATGCTGTCCTCTCATGTGGCACCCCTTTATGATTGTCGTACAAATGCAGAGAACTACTTCTAAATTTGAGCAAGTACATTTGTGTGCTCTCCCTTAGCCGCTTTCATTCAGATAGCAAGGTCAAGCCCTGCAGCCCTAGTTCTGGTGGGTCTCAGCAAGCTCTTGCTTCTCCAGCGTGCTGCTGGAAGATCTCTCCCTGGGGACCACACTCTGGAAGGACTGGACATAAAATTCTCTTTTACTGTCCCATGTTGCCACCTTCTTCTAGTGCTTACGCTGTAGCTGGATGAAAAAGTAAAATCAGAGCCCATTTCACCAGCACAAAAATGGCAAAAAATAAACCCAAACCTAAACCCCAAACCCTAAGTATTCATATGAGTAGCAAAACCAAATAAGCCCGATTCATGTCTCAGAAGGAGCCTTTGTTAAAGGTTTTCTTGTGAGAAAGGAGGGCTGATAGCTGAAAGGTTCAAAAGTGATGAGAAAACTGAGGGGACCAGCTTGGTCATAGAGCATTTGTATTCAGAAAGTCCTGGCTATACCCACTATAGTAGTATGACAGACTACTAGCCCGCCAGATTAACTTACAAAAAGGCAGGTCTGATCCTTCACATGGGTACATCCAAGATACCTAAGGGATGGATGAACCTTCAACAATAGCAGGATCACCCTGTAAATTAAAAATTCAACTGTACAAAATTAGGCCCTTGAGCCACTATTGGACATAGAAAGAGGCATGGTTAAAAATACATATTTTTTGAACAAAGATTAAAGGTATAGCATAGAGTGATTTTTATCCACACTTAAATGAAATTGATCTGCTTTAAATAAAAAATACCTTGTTCATGCATGAAGTATACCTGCAATTACATAAATTTGAACATCAAGTAGTCTTCCTTCCCTGTCCCAGGGAGGATGTTTAAATTTTTTTACATATATACACACACACCCTTGTACCCTGTATGTCTTATGTGACTTGACCACACCGTGCTCAAGGACCCTGGCAGCAAATGGAAAGAGCAAGACTGGGCAAACTCGTATTTCATTTTCCATTTGGATGTATAAAGCATAAACCAGACACAAACAGTAATGAAGTAACAGTCAGTATTAGTGACTTAGACTCAGACTGAACTACTGATTTAGCTGAAAGCGATTTGTATTCAGACTAAAGAGAACAAGTGGGTAAATGGTCTTTTTGTGGCACCAGCTGAAAGCCCTGACCAACGAGCCTGCCCGTGCAGGGTGAGGAGATGGCAGCCACCTGCCTCTGGGTGTTGGGAGGAAAACCACCACATGGCCCTGCTATGCTAGTCACCATGCCGGGACCCAGCCACCCCAATGCTGTCTCATGTATTTTTCCAAGAGGGCTTGTAAGAAGCTCATGAAATCAATCTGACAAACCTCCACCTGAGCTTTTCAGGTTAACCTACTTATTTTCTGATTTGGGATTCATCCAAATGAAAAATAAATCTGGAGCACAGCTGGGCAACTCTCACCTCTGGACAAGCTTCAGAGAGCCCAGGTTCTCTGTAAGGGCTAGAAGGGGACACCTGTGTCCTGGGGTGCAGGTTTCCCAGAATGGGACATGCCCTGAAACCCAATTGTGATCCGATCCAAAAAATAGGATTCTACCAGCTTTGTAGCACTTCAGACCCAGGGTGGTAAAATCCTGACAGACCTTGCCGTTATTCAGTGTTGTGCTGCTATAATTAATCGGCTGCCAGTTATTGCAGATGCCCTTATGCAGACAAAAGGGGACTTTTTTCCCCTGCCATTTGTTTTTCTGCAAGTTCCCTGACCTGGAAACCTGACATTTTCTGGTTCACACTTACGCACATTTCAGCTCTCCTCCTTGAGTCCTGTTCAGGATCTGTACTGACAGCAAAATGGCACAAGACAGTAGAGTCTGCACCCGCCCAGAGCAGATGTGAACAACACAACCTTGTCAGGATGCTCAGCCTCAGCTACTCCTCCTTTACTACCTAAATTCATTTATTCCAGCATCCATTTCAAGTGATTGCTTTTCTATGCAACATTTTCTATACACTAGCCAGCTCCAAAACTGTGCTCTCAATACAGCAAATTAAAAGATTCTCCCCTGCTTTAACATCTCTTAAAACAGCCACAGAATTCAGGGTTGTTTTTTCCTTGCTTCTTGAAAAAAAAAGGCAAAAAATAGGAATAACATACTCTACAAACTGACAAGCCCGCCTCTGTTCAGAGCACTGCAGAAACTGCCAAATAACGCTGGATTTGTGGGAGAATAATACCGACATACGGCTGCCAAGGTCAGTCAGCCTTGTGCACTGGGCTGGCAAGCCAAAGTTACTTACATAAGTAATGGCCATCGGCAGTCAACTTTAAATTTGGCACACACAACTCCCCCCCGCCCCAATGTAAAAGGAAAAACATATTAAACTTGTTCTGCCTTAAGCTGTTTTTCTTCACTTGTTTATTTTTTACATCTCTTCCAGCTCAAGATGCTCGCAACTACTACTACAAGCATAAAATTCAGCATTCAGCAAGGGCCCGATGGTTCTCTCAGTTTCTTTACAGACTGCTGGGATTTTATCACATAAACGGTGTAGAGATGCCAACAGGAAAGGTCATGAAAATAAGTTGGGTCATCACAATCTAATCCTCCAATTTCATCATGCATATGCATTTCTTGTGTCCATCTCATGCCAAATCCTCATTATTTCATGTTCTTACCAACAGTAGCTGTTGCTTGTGATGGCTATCACCACAGGCTGAGATGGATTACTCCTCTAACATCATTACCTGGTCTAAGTACCAAGGCAGATGTGGTATGTACACCTACTACGTGCAAGGGAGCAGCACACGTGGGGCTGTTGCAGGAAGCCCTGCACCCTCAGGGCAACTGGGGAAGGGCTGGGTGCCCTGGGCTGGGCTGAAATGGGGCTCCTAGCCCAGGGCTGGGTCCATGCAGGTCCCAGCTGGGGCTGATCAGGGCCACTGGGGCCTCGCACCATCCCCAACAGCTGTTTCCAAACTACAACCTCCCTCTCCCTGGTGATGGCAAGTTGTAAATGAAATAGCAGAGCTAGTGAAAAAGTGGTTAACAGGAGCTTTGGCAGAAGAATAGAAGAAATGTGGAAATAAGCCCCCGCCATTTCTCACATTATCTGAGAGCTGTTCAGCCATGAATTGTCTGTAATAATTAGCATGAGAATATCTCCTTGATGACATTCATACTGCATAAAAGGGTCTGCATTTCCTCCATCAAAGTGCATATTTATGAACTGAATCGCCAAAAGACGGAGCCTTTGATAGTATTATTTTAATATTTTTTGCATATGATTTAGAAGTTTAAATTTCAAGAAGCCCTAATAATAAAAAAGAATCAGATTTCTGCTAGTCACCTCCATTTCTAGTAAACACAAACACATATACGGGAGTCACACTTTAAATATGAAAGTGATAGACTATACAAGATAGAACGACATGAATAAATTTACTTTTGATCTTTAATGATCCTGAGAATAGTGACTTGAAAAACCCAACCTTGAATGCTGAACCCTTACATGGCATATGGTTTTCTCATTTCCCATTTATTTCTTGACCCCGGTGACAGCCTATTCTGAGTCACACTGAAAAAACTCTGTTTTCTGTATATGTCTGTGTGTGCACAGGCTCCTGCCCCTTCATTGTTCAATGCCTCTTATTTTATACACCTGTTACTGCAATTCCTCATAACTTAAGCTTAATCCAAAACTAGACTGATCAAGGGCAGGATTACAGGACTCACCTCCATCAGAGGCAGGACTGCAAGGACATATGATAGGCATGCTGCCACCAGCTTCAGTAGCTTGAGTTTGACAGTCTTAGATGTGGGGAATGGCAGTTCCTCTTCTTAGGTGTAAAACTTACTGGAGATTAGTCAAGAGAGCCTGCCCAAAGCTGGTGGACTTGTAGCTGCTGCTTCTTCTTACTACAGCCCTGGTGTTATTTCTAGCCCTTTGTTTTAGCACCTACACCAAGCAGGTGTCTGGAAGTTTAAAACCTCGAAGACTGAAAAGCAGATGATGGTTACTTTCTGAAGTGTTTATAGTGCAAATACTCCATTTAGTTACTCTCCTTGTGTCAAAAATGGGCAAGCATGTGAATTATTCCAGGCTTTGACAACTCAGGCTGAAAGGGGACCCAGGGAGGGGGGATATGTGTGAAGTTGTGTGCAAGAAGAGGTGATGGGCCACCAAGCCTGGAGCCGTGGGATTCTAGGCTCATTTCCTCCCAAACCCAAGTCCTCCCCACTTCTTCTACACTGCCTGTTAGAAACGATTCCCCACATGGGCTGCATCTGCTCCTCTTTTGGTTTGCAAGACCTTGATGCCACTGGTGAAGACATTAACCTCCATAAGCGCTCCTGGCTTTGGAGCTGCAGCAGCCCACTGCAGATCTATGAATTGCAACAGGAAAAAGGTTTGGTTTCTCACTAGTTTTTAGGGGCTGCTAATGTAAAGTTTGGAAAGTTGAGGAGAAAATAAAAGGAAATATTAAGTGAGGTACAGTCTCTCTGGGAACAGAGAGGGAACTTTGAGAGTGATATCAAAACCAATGTTTTTCCTACTACGTGGCACTGACTGAAAATCTTCCTGTAAGCTTTCCACATGGAGTTATTTTATTTCTAAGTTGTCAGTATTAGGCAATTATAATTCCTGTAGCTAAAGCCGCCTTCTTTGTTAGAAAGCCAACAATTTTAAGTTGTGTAATTTCAACATTTATGTTATTTATACAAAGCCTTTGACATTTGGCATGCATCTCTAAAGCTCAATTTCTAACATAACTTGTATCTTATATTATTGAACAATAAATAATCTGTATTTAATTAATGAATGCAGATAGCGGTACATTTTATGCACCAACAAAATAATGAGTAGTGCATTTCTTACTCTTAGGGATGAGAATGATCTGGATGGATACTGGCTAAGTCTCCTTACTAAAGAAAATAACTAATACTTGCTAAACACCTATTCAAGGCATCTTGATTTTTCTGAAAATTGAACAGAATTTTCTGGAAAAAAAAAATCCATTAAAAAATCTCTTCACACTTTAAAAATTCTGGAAATATTACAGTTTTGCCTGGCATGCATATTAACTGCTCAAAATAGTAGTAATAGTGAATGATCATATTTGCAGGAAGATTAATAAAATTATCTTCCTTATCTTTCAGCTGTCATTTATCTTCTTAAGATATACATTCTTTGGTGCAGAGCTTTAGTGGCTGAATACACCCTTGCTCAATATCTCCGAGTATTACAGGAATAAAATTAGTATATAAAATATACTATATTTATATTTGTGCTTATAAAGAAGAGAGTATTATAGAGACTAGGTTCTTATCCCAATGAAGTTAAAATATTTTTGAGATCTTCAGTGAAGAATGATTGATTTATTCTGGTATCCCCAACCAGCTGACAGAAGATTTGGCAAAAACCAATTTATTCAACACCAGCAGCTGTTCAGAGCTATTCTGATATTCTCCTGATAAAACACACAGTGAATCTAAGTATATGCCTTTTCATTAACAAGAGAAATAAATTTTATAAAGTATATTTATGATGGACCTTATAGAATTTGATCCAAAGACAAACTTAGACTATAATATGCTATTTTCATGTATCTACTTTGAGGACCATTGAGAGGTTTAAAGACTGTATTTCAATTCTGCCATGATTCCACCTTTTTATAAACCATCCCACTGTTATCTAGAAATAATTCTTACCACACCTTTTGCACCATCATTGTTCAGTCAAAACCCCACTGGGGACGATGGAAGTGAGCCCAGGCGCTCCCTCTGCTCCCCGCTGCTCACGCAAAAGAAGCCACCGAGCCCCCCTGCGTGGCTTGGGCTGGGGCCCACGGCCAGCCCAAACGTACCCACTGTGGGGTCTCAACCTAGCCTCCACCACACCAGTGCTGCTTAGATCTGGCATTACTTGGAACAACCTGCAAATGCAGAAATTTAGCACATCTCCACTTTTTTTTTTTCATTCTGAAACAAAATAAGAAATGAATGGGTGAAATCAGTCAGAAAATGGGTATGAAGAAGAAAATGTTGATCGGTTCATCACAAACACAAACACTGTAAGATGCTTGTCCCAATCAGAAAACAACCACGTACTTCAGAATATGCAGAAGTGGCTGGGTGTTTTCAGAAAATGTTAATTCATCACCACCACAAATTCTTGTGGGAACACACACATCAGTTTTGAAGGATGTTTTTTCTTGGATCTGAGACAAAATTTCTGATCAGAAAAAAGAGAGGATAATTGGTGGTTCAGATGTTTTTGGGGCACGTGGGAATCCTCCCCACTCTATTCAAGTCTCCATTTTGCTTCTAAAAGGGAACTTAAATGTGAATCTCCCAGGTGAACATTTTAGCTATTGTCTAATCTGAGATGGGTGAGATTTCACAAAAGAGCTTCACAGGGTTTTAATTGCATCCTGACTTTGTGCACGATATCTTTTGGATGCTTGAAAGAGCTGCTGTGACATGAAAGGATGTTTCTGAAGACTGGTGCAGGGCCCTGCTCCAGCCCACTCCTCTCCTTACCCCTCCTCCCTCTGCAAAGCAAGTGAGAACCAGGAGCAAGCTTATAGTCTTGTGCTTATAAGGTTATCAGAATAAAAATTCATCCACATGAAAGGAGGAAAAGAAATCCTATTACTATTAGGATTGATTTAAAAATCACATTTGTTTTCCTCATCGTTCTTATTCATAATTCAGCTTATAACTATGAAAGATGAAGGGAAATATGCCCTACTTTTCCCTTTGTGATTTGACAGCACTTCTGTTGAGTAGCTTTGTCATGAAAACCGGTGGTTGCTCAGTTTCCCCTGCTGCGTTTTTGGGCCTTCCACAACACAAGAGAAAAGAAGAAAATCTGGAAAAAGGTGGGGAGAGGGGGGGGAAACACAAACAAAATGTCTCGGGCAATTACAGCCCTCAGACTGACTTGTGCCAGCCCCTTCCTCGCTGTTTGCCTGCAAACTGATCAGTTGACTGTGTCTTTTTCAACTAAAAGGAGATGTTTGCTCTTATTAATGACTGGAGGACAAATCTAACCTCTAATGGCTGTGACTAATAGCCCAAAGTCTGCAATCTCCACTGAGCAGGAGCCTTCAGAGCATGTCAAAAGGAGACAAATGTAAGTCAGAGCTGTGAAGCCAGAGAACAGGGGCAAAGTCTTTAATCGCTCATGTTCTCACTAGCACCCATTTATTCCTGCTAAAGGCATAATCTCTGCAGGTAGCTCTGATGCCTAGGAATGCCAATGTGATTACACACTCAAACATGCTGTGCACACCCACATTGCCTCTGCCGTCGCTGCAACCAGATCTCATCCCATCTACCTCTACAAACCTTCCAACTGTCCAGCCTTTGCTAGGCAGGGAGTCTCTGTGCAGAGGCAGAGGTCAGGCAGCGGCATGCAGGCGATGGAGATAACCTGTCAAATCCATCTTTGTTGACTTATTCCTCTGGCAATGTATCAAACAGGAGCTGGGAAATCCAGTTGCCCCCTCAAAGCCTTCTCAGCTTCCTACACTATTGATTAACACATCCTAACGAGTTCAACTATGTCTCTAGGGTTTTTGTGTTTGCATATCCACAGCCATTTCCTAAGAAACTTCTGCTTCCAATAAGTAGATCTGCTGTACCTTTTTTCTGATTTGTGTGTTGGCAGATCCTTGCTGCCCCAGAAACCTCTGCTTGCTGCCCTGCCTGAACATGGCTGTGTTTGATTTCTTAGGACTTCACCTGCCCCTTTGGAGAGACATCATGTCACCTGGAAACCCTTTACTCAAACCAGTTTATTTCGTCCTGTACTTTGGCTGCTATTGATAAGCACCCTCAGTTGAACAGATCCCACAGCTAGAAATCTCTCCTAACATGCAGGAAATACCCTCTCTTCTTCTCAGATTACCTTAAGCGGTGAGGCTCAGCTTGCCGTCAGTAACCTATGATACTGTTGCCTATTTTTGCTATTTGCTGAACCTTTATTTTGTACTTACTTCACTCACATTTTTCTTCAATTATGGAACCATTCTACCTGACAATACTGCTAGTTCAGTTTCTCCCTCTGTAATTTCACGTGAATGCTCCCCATACTAAGTAGGATCTATTTTTACAGGTCTTTTGCTCTGTGTTGTTTTCCATTTGTTTCTCTTGCGTATTCTGGTCAAGAGAAATCAAACAGAGAGACAAGATTCTGCTGCTCACTCTTACTCATGCTACAAAACGGCTTATTCAGGGAAGAGCATTCTGCAAGGATAAAAATACCAAAAATCTGTGCTTTGTTCAGGGAATGATATTTGAACACATGGTACTGGAACGTTTCACATAGCTTGTGTGGTCTAAACCAAAAAGACATAGTGAACTATTAAAATGCAGTCAGTAGTGCAGGTTCCTCTTTTTTTTAAAAAAAGTGATGTCCATTTATCTGTTGATACACAGCAACTGACTAACTCATTTTGACATCTCACAGCTAAACCCAACAATTTTATTTTGGCGAGCAGTTTCCCAGGTGGGCAGAGTGAAGACTGCTCCGCGGAACTCCTCCACCAAAGAACTGCTCTCCAGCAGTAGTAGTTGGTACCACCTCAGTAATCTCAGCAGCAGGATTATTTGGTACGTGCCCTACAAGACGCACCTTCCAGCTAAGGTACTAACCTGATGCTCACGGCTGAAGACCAGCCCAGTGTAGACTGCAAGGCTGGTGAAGGCCACAACCGCAGCAAGGGGGCAAGACATGGCACATCGTACTCTCTGTTTGCCTTTAGCTGCCATGCGCATGAATGCCAGACTGCTAAAGACAAAGGACCACAAAAGCTGCCTCTTGCCCACCCCTTAAGCTCTTCATTCACTGGCCTGTGATGAGCAGCCAGCTTGTGACCATGGCCACTGAACTGTCCCAATGCGTCCACTGCCTAATGCTGCATATGCTCTCCAAGATCTTGTTTCTCAGCTGCTTTGAAAATGAGGCAGAAGTAAATCCTCCCTCTGTATATGAGCAGAGTGACAGGTCCCCCCTCTTCTGCTGAAAGGGTGCTCGTCAGTGGTTACGGAGGTCTGGCTGTAAAGTGCTCTGTGAAACAAGGACCATTAGCATTTGATGACCTATTTCCTTGGTCAGTCTAAATAGATGTCACAGTCCTCTCTGTCCCTCAGCTCTCTGAAGTAAGGAATTTGGAATCGCCTATGGTAATACAGCACTTCCAAAACTGACCTCACCCCTGAAATATTCCAGGCTATCTCCAGATATCATTTCACTGGCATGGAAATGGTCACTCCTTCATCCACACCATACACGTCAGCACCATCTACTCCTGCCAGCCCGTCCCGGTCCTGGGAGGGACATGGCTGCAGGAGCTCCCTCCTCCCGTCGAGGGGGCTGCTCCACGCCGTGCAGCATTCATCCCCCTCAGTTTTGGAAGCTGCTGCTTCACACAGCTCTGCAGCATCACAGCGAGGGATCAGCTCGTCAGCTGGTTTTTCTAAACCTTGGTGTATTATTTAAAACCTTTTGAGGAGATGTGTTACCTAGCTTATATGTTGGTCTCTTCCACCGTCATCCAAATAACAGATGACACCATTTAACTGCTAGAGCACACGATCCATCATTCCTTGCCACACCACAGGTGTACTGGCTATGCCATATGGCAACTTCTGATACTTGAACAGCCCCTTTGCTGTGTGTTTGCAGTAAAGAGTATTTATTAATCTGGATCTGGTGTCACATGCTGATGTGCTTAAGACAGGTCAAGTTTTGTAAGCCTTTCCCCATCTGTCATTTTGAAAGTCATGGTTTAGGCTCGGCTGATGATCAGCCATTCAGGGGTTTACGGCCTGCATATGTCAAGCTTCTAGCTTTCATCTCAGTTGTGGTAATAAAATTTTGAATAAAAATTAGTGGCAGTAATATGACTTCTCTCCATTGACTCCAGAAGGTTTTAATGCTTTTTCTTAGTGCAGGAACATTTACTTCAGTGATTTCCAGAACAGGGAGGGAGCCAGCTCCATCCTGACCTGTTTTGTGCCCTCACCATTGATCCAGGTCCCAGAGTAAATGTGGCAGCACTGTAAGGGGTGGCAGAGTCCCTGCTCCCGACAACAAACACACTGACTGGAACTAGATCACAACATCACCGAAACAATACTGGCAATGCTTTAGATAGCTCTTCATTTTCTTGCAGCTTCTATTCTTGGTTTTCTGTAGGACTTGAAACAGAAACTTTTAAATGCCTGCAGGAAGGCTTGTCCTAGGAGATTTCTGTCCCGCTTCGTGAGTCTTGAGGGGTTCAGAGAAGCATCAGGGAAGTGTGCCTTCAACTGCAGGGCAGTGAGCTCCGGCTCCTTCAGATCTCCATCGCTACTACATTCAATCAGAAAAGAAACCTGAGACTCAATTAAAAAAACCCAAAACACCTACCCCAAAGCAATATTAGTAGATCTGGTGTTTTCCCATTGCAGACTTGCAATATTCAAATTTTTAAAAACTATTTCTATGTTTCTTTGTGCACCGTGAAATAAATAAAGGAGACCTACCTATTCCTTCAGCTTTTTGCAGTCATCCATTGCCCACCTCCTTCTTGAAAATTAAAATAGAATTGGGCACTGATGATCATTTTTTGTTTTAAGACAACATATATCTCCATGATTTAGGCAGCAATCTTCTCTGTGGCTTAGGTACTGATCATAATTCTATGAAAGAAACAAGCAGAGGTGAGCTCTGCTGAAAACCTGAAGAGATTTAAAACAAAAAATTACTTTTCCATTTTATGGCAGGTCTTTATTAAAGTGATATTTCCCTCCGTCTTATCCTCTGAAACCTACCGGAGTTTTAAACTTTATTTCCACTTTTTTATTTAAGTGGACACCTACTTCAACATCTTTAAAGCTATTTAAAGTTCAGATATTAAACATGAATAATTGCCTCCTGGTTTCAGTGCATGATGAAATAAAAACTGACAATGCATGTCTTTGGTGACATTCACACCTGCATCCGTGACAGAGAGTTGTAATTTGATGAAAATTAGCTTTACTCTGGACTAGAAGGGCAAGGTTTAAAACAGCTTCAGTATCATATTCTGCATCACTTTTCTTCCTTCTGATATACATGGGGCACGGGGTGGTGTGGGGGGGGAAGGAGTGGATGAATAGATGAAATCTGAGTGCTTTTCAGTCCTTTATCAGCTTGAAGCATCTCACCGAGTGAAAAAAAATAGAAAATGGATGTCTGAGCATCTTATCACAAAGTTCTTTAGAAAGGCAACAGGAAGACAGAAGCTCGTTGATCTCCATCATTCAAAAGCCCAAGTCTCTCTGTTATATCCTGAATCGATTAGCAAAAAAAGTGCAACAACTCCTCCCTGAATCTCCCTTAGCCTCTTTCTTGCAGGCTAAGCACTGCTCTTGAAGAGATGCAAAGCTTGTACTTGGGAAGCAGTGCACCTGAGAAATCCACACTTGGTTTGTGGACAGCACATGCAACAGAAAAAACAATAGTGACATTATCCGCATAAATGATGTCATGAATTATGCATGCCCTTTTGTGAACATAGTTAAGACCTGTGGGAGTTAAAGGATAGCTACCAAAGTAAAAAAGTATATTTTAATGAAATATAAATATTAGATGGAATTTCACATGGAAATACTCTGGAGTCTTACACATCATTTCCAGGGAAGGAAAAGGCATATTTTTGAATCTCTTGAGGTGCCAACTCATTAATTAGTATGGATATGAAAGCTATATGCTTAGATGCGTCAGTCAAGCAACTATTCAGGAAGTATAATTTCAGAGTATAGTCTGGCAATGATAAGTTATTTTTATGCTCATTTATACTCACTTCATTGACATTTTATTTAGCAGGATCTAAACAAGTAGAAGCAAAAACTGCTGGTGCCAAGAAGGCCTGCTTCGGTGAGCGGCTTCCCACGCATCAGTTCTTGACTGGAGGCAAAGAAGGAACAAGTGGTTCCCGAAGAAGATCACTAAGGAGTTTGTCTCGGACGGTGGCATGTTCCCCTTGCAGAGCACAGGTGATGCACAGACCTTGCTGCAAGACCCCCTGCTCCACCACTGTTGCCCAGTGTCCGTATCTCTGAGTGGAAGACTGGTGGGGGCTACCCTTCGCTGTCCTCATCCCTTGTCTGCTGCTTGTGCGGCTCAGCAAATCTCTCCCCTCGGGCAGACTGTAAGGAAAAAGGCGTTAAGGATGGTAGAGCTGCTGCCATAAGAACACTGTTTCTTTTCCTGAAAATTTCTTCCTTTGAGGTTTGGAAAACTGAGAGTTCTCTCATCCTCTAGCACCCACCCCTGCTTCCAGAAATTCCATGTAATAGAGGCTGTGGAAGTCAGGTCCGGCCCTGTTCCCTAAATGCTCTCTACATAATAGCTATGTAAAAGCAGTATGAATGAGGTTGGTGGCTGATTTAGCTAAAATCTGAATAATAGAATTTCAGTCTATGAAGCTTGCTAAGGTTAGAATAGTTCATATTTATGTTTGATACACAACATAAATGTCCACCTTATAGTTACATTTTGTATCAGCTCCTTAGAGACGCTGATGTGGTTAATTTGACAACTCTGGGTTTATTTGTTTGCTGGGCATGCTCCGATTTCTATCTGAAATGTTATTTCTTTTATGACTGGACTTACAGGACATTTGTTAAAATTATTTCCTTGCGAAGGATAAGCGCATTCACTAAATGGACCTTTCATGCACCATCCTTTGTAATGTGGATACGGGATGAAGGCACATTTTCATTCCCACTCTCATCAGGATCAGGTCCTTAGATAGAAACTTACCACACATGTGTGGCAATGCCTACATTTTCAGTGTTGATTAAGTGTGCTGTAAGCTCTGTCCCATCAGAGTGATTTTCCCTTTCAGTTTCTGAAGTGATTTTTCAGGACTCTACATACCCACCCTTCAAAGCAAGGCCACGCAGTGAAGCGTAGGAATGTGAATTCCTCAGAGCTCTTCATGTTTTTAGTGTTTCCTATCGCTTACTACATGCAGGCTGAAGACAGTCTGAAACCTCAAAGACACCTTTTTAATTCAAAACCTTCTGGGAGGCAGTCCTTTTTTCATGTGGCTTTGCCGGAAGAATTTAAATGACTTCTCCCATTGACTTCTTTCATTCACTCTGTGCATGTCTCCACTCATTTGCTTCAGACCAATTTCATGATCTCCCTTTTTCTTTGATACTGACAAACAGGGACCAGAGAGGCTTCACTGCAAAACAGAGTCAAGCAAAGGTTTCAACTCTCTTTCGCATTGCTCTTTCTATTTCATCACACTTGGCAGCCCAAGGCATCACAGTCAAAAGTGAGGCATCATTGTGCCCCATAACAAATGCAGTAAATGCCTTAATTTTCTCTTTGAGCCTCCTTACTGTAGAATGTGGTGGTCTAGGATAGGTTATCTTGCATGACTTATTACTGCAAAATTGATATCACTTCCCAGCTTGTTCTTTCAACAACCTTTTTTTTTTTTTTAATCTCTACATTTTACATATTTGTTTGGATTTTGTCATTCTGTCTCTTCAAAGACTGAAAGTGAAGCATCTTTTGAAACTGAACATCCACTGTTTGCTATATGTCTGGCTGAGGAGAAAGGTACTCTGGTAGTTTGTGCCTGTAAACAGCTGAAAGTGACTAACGTTGGTGCTGGGGAGTGCATCTAACTACTTTGTGGTAAACTTATGGACTCTGAAGTCTATACTCAGCTTGCTTTCAAGAATAGCTGAATAGTCTGACAGTGTGAACATAAAATAACAGAATTAGGCCTGCCAGTGTTGTAAACTGAAACATCAGGAAAGAAAGTATTTTCCCTCCTGCTTTTCAGGAATATCACACTTCTTTTTTTGAGGTATAGACTAATTTGAGTCTTTTGTGTTAGACAATCTTTTGTAGTGCTACATTCAATTTGTGAGTGGCTTGTAAGTGAGAAAGGCAATTCAGCCTGTGAGAACTTGGGCAATAGCAGCAGAATGCAGCAAGTCGTTCACCGAGGAGGAACTCAGCTAGTCACACCTCTCCGGTGCATCCGCAACACAATTAGATCTCCATAATGACCCTCATTAGGCCCAGCATGTAAGTCAATACAAACAACTTTCAACTCGATGAACGTTTTCCCTCTAAAAAGTAACCTTTTGGTTCTATTGCTTTTGTACTGTTTTAGCCATATGCTAAATATCATAATGCCTCATTCTCATTTACCCTTCACATATTAAGGTGAAAACTCTGACCTGGTGCATTCTAATTACTTGGCTTATTAGCTTCACATTATATCAGTAATGGTGTGATAGCCAACATAATTACTCAGACTTGAAAAATTATACTTTGCTGTACTATTTCATGAACTGTGAGACGGTTCTCTCTTCTTATTAACTTTCTTATTTAATAGGTCGACCAGATTTTTCATCTACCTAGACCATTGATCAAAGTGATAATTTTAGATTTCAGCTGCAATTGAGAAATTGCCCCTTAAAACAGTGAGAGGCATGTTTTATATAAGAAAATACAGACATTTATTATTATTATTTGTTTCTTATGGACAGCCCACCACAATGAGGTAGTTACTGCGTGCTGTTTGAATGACATTTTTAACTTACAAAGCTTCATGAAATTTAGGAGTTTTCCTCAAGGAAACTAATTTGGTTCTTGTTTTTCTTTAGTCAAATTACTGGTTTTTTTATTCACTAAAATTCTCAGTTACCTTTTTTGATTAAAAGCTTTTTTCACTTTCTGGAAGAAAATAGAACTTCCATACCTTTTTCTTAAGTAAAACGCTAACTTTCAATCAAAACCCGGCAGGACTGCCAATTGTTCACCTGTTTAGTCTAGAAGTTGACTCTGATTCTGAGAGTTGTTCTGATTGCAAATATTTTTAGTTTACAGTATGAAGGTACAGAAAAGATTGTTTTCTTAAAATAGATCTGCTGAATAGGATAACAAGACTCAGGTAAGCAGTCACATATCTGCCCTTAGGTGGTGGTCCTCTTTGGTAAGGTAAATTGCAACAATGCTGAAATGAGTAGACTTTCTGAAGCCATCAAGGCAAGAGATGACTGTTCTCTGCACCTCAGAGCTGACTCAAAATGCCTGGCTATCTTCAGGAGCCCTTCTTTCACTTCAGTGGACTTTGGATCAAGCCCTTAAGGTAAAGACCTGGCTCTTTTCTCTTTTAAGCAGATTACTATGTTACTGCCATCCTGAAAGACAAGCATGCATAGCATCCCAGCCAGTCTCACCGATTTCCATGTGTCCCTGACAGAAGGGCAGCTCCAAGGCATTTCTGGAATATTTGTCCCCAGACCATGGAAACGGAGGGTCAGTGCACAAATATAAGTCATTTTCAGTGACATCAGCTTGGAAGCCCCTGGATTGAATTAATCAGCAAACCATCCCTGGCACGCTTGTTTGGAAGCAGTCACAGAATAACCTCCTGGCTTTTGGCAGATGAACCTGTACTTTTGCAATGCTGTGACAGCTGGAAGAGTTTGATGCTGTCTTGACTCAACATATCAGTCAGAAGTTTTCCCTGCAGGGAAATCTATGCGTGTTTTAGCCTTATTTAGTTGGAAAAGAAACGAAGCTGACTCCTTATTGTATTTTTGTTTGTATGTTTGTTTTCTTTTCCCCTCTATCTTGCTTTTTCTAAGTGCGAAAAGAAAATACATTTTCTTTCATAGCTGCCCAAATGAAAGGGAGAGTTGTTGTGAGAAAGACTGCTACAGGACTTTAAGGTTCACTGTGAGAATTTCACTGAAGGGATAAATCCCTTTAGAGCTTGTCCATCTGACCAGAAGACAAAGTGGAGCTGTGCATCATCATCCGTTAACAAAATTCATTCTCCCTGAGCAGCTGCACAATCAAAACCATCTCCCAATTTCACAACTGCATCTTTAAGCCAAGAGGAGATGGTGTAAAAATGGCCAGTGATTATTTCATAAATAAGAGAAAATTACTTTTTTAATGTAGCAGAGAGCATGTGAAAATGTATTCTTCCTGCAAGATATTGATGGGGTGCTACTTAATTCTATTGTGCTTGGTGCAATCAGTTTAATAGTTCTGATTTTCCTTGACCTCTCTGCATGGGGAACATTATTATAAAAGGAAGTATATAAAAATTTTCTGAAGGTAACAGCCAAGACAAAAAAGGCAAGAGGCAGTTTGAGCTTGAATGTGAGGCACCAGCGTTAGTGCAGACCTACAGGTGGCTTGACACTTGCCTGCTTGAGTGATCAGGGCTCAGTTCATGCTGCATTTGAGATTAGTGGAGGTATTAAAGCCACAGCCTTCGATATTAAAGAGAGGGAGGTGAAGGCAGAGAAATTTCAGTCCCAAATTGGATAAATTTGCTAAGTCTCTGCCTGCAGTGCAACACTCATTTATTTGCAGGTGAATTTAATAGACAGGATGTTGAATGAGGAATTACTTCCCAGAGTGGTATATTGGGATTAGGTAGAATCTGCCTAAAGCCAGAACAATAGGATGCTTCTGTGCTAATTTGTGCTTTAAAGATGATTAAATGCACCTGACATTTTAGGTAATCTTATATTTTTAAATTAATACAAAACTCAAACTGTGTTTTTGGAATCCTTTCTTCACTAGCATATGCCTATGTTATAATAAGCATTGTATAATATATAACTATGTATCTTGTGGTTTCTTGATAATTTAAGCAAGAGAGGCTTTTAAATTAGCTATTAAATTACCATTCAGAGATCTGATCATCTTCTAATTTCCGTACAAAGTCCTCCACAGGGGATAAATCTAGTTTAAATGTTCTCTTCTTCCTATGATTTTATACCCTGGCTGTAAGAAGATACAACATTCCTGCATTTCTAACTGAAATACATTACAACTATGTGAAAGGTTTTAGCTCAGTTTTGTCAAATAAGTCTATATTTCAATTGTAAATGTAGCCAGAATTATGAACAACAACATGATTTCTGGTTTTGTTCAGTTCTTTTACCCTAGCCACAGGTGTGATAGCTGAATAATTTAGAAAAGCACAAATAGTGATGGTTTTTTTTAAATACTTCTAAATGCTAGTTGTCTCCCCAATTTCCCTTATTTACTAGCAGAACTGAAATTCTGCATTTTATTTCTTCTGACTTTTTGGCAGATATTTGCAAACTGCTTTTTTGGGCAGCAAGCTTGCAAAGGGTTTTCCCAAGCTGAAGCAGGGTGTGAATTTCTTTCCTGTTCTGCAGAAGATCTGAAGCACATTCGGTGCTTTCCCCTTGCTCATGGTTTTAGGAGCCCTGCACCGCTGTGCCCTGAGCTGCTGGTACTACTGCAGCCTGGGAGCAACTTGGCTATGGTGGGTTTGGGAGGGATATTTGTTCAGCAGATGTAAACAGAAAAATTATACAGCTCAAGGATAGTCCAGCAGAGATTTGGATAGTAGTGGAGCACTCTGGGCTTCATTTCCCCTTCCCTCCCTCCTTGGGTCTTCCCACCATTGCTGCCTTTCCAGCTGACCCCCATTACAGCAGATCCAGTTTCCTCACTGCAGTCAGCAGGGCTCAGAAATATTTGCTGCAATAGTTATTCCTCCCCTCTTCAACATTATTGCACAAAATAGTATCTGTTGTGACAAATAACGTCATGCCATCGTGTGTGTCCACATTGCTGAAAACAGATAACCTGTGTCCACATGAACTACGGGAAAACCTGAAGAATAAAAATGAGGACAGCCCAATTTTTATCAGTTTTGTGAGTTTTGCCTTGCAAGGTGCTCTCAATCGATGTTATCTGAGTTCCCCAAAACACCTTCTAGTAATGTTATGTTGATGACAGAGCCTTAGCTAGGAATTCTGTCTTTGTCTTCTTAATAAAATTAATATAAATAGAAAATGGAATAAAACAGAGTTGGCCTAGCCTTTAATATTTAAAGTACTAATGATAAAATCAGAAATACTGTATCTGAAACCAGACTAAACTCATGCCTTTCTTTTGCAGCCTGAGTTAATTTAGTAAAAATAGATATTTATGCTGTTGCTAAGTTCTTGAGCCTATAATTGCAAACTCAACATGCAAGTTCAATATATGATTTTTCTGGTTCCCAGGGGTTTTCAAAACTTAGTAATTCTTCTCATGATGCTCCACTACCTGCATTAACCTAGCAAAACGATCTCGAGTGATATAATATACTTACAATTTTGATACTGTGTTCCATTGAGTACAAAACAGCACTCAAAATTGTTGGAGCAAAATGCTTTTCAAATATGGTTCCTTCTCTGGGTTTACTGCTCTGCATTAACATGACCATTCACCACAGGCATGTGGTCTATTCTTTTCTCATTCCAGTTGCACAAAAATATAGTTCCAAAGACCACAAGCCATGATCCACTGCTAGAGCAGAAGGATAAGGATACCTTTGTCTATCTCTGTAAGAGACCAATCTACTCCTGGGCAGTTTCCAGAGCATATTTCCAATAAATTCTCACTATCACAAATTGCCCAGACATATGCAACCCCAAAGGATATCATAAATTTTGCTTTGATAGAGATTATAGCAGACTAATTATTTGTTTCTCGAGGTTCCCACAGATGGGGCATAACTATATCCATTGTTAAAGGCTAGCATGTGCCTTTCTAAGAAAAGTATTTACCTCTCAAGGTTTCCTTTCCTCCTTTGTTCTTCTGTTGTCCTCCAACACTCTCAGAATTTATTGTTATTGGGTACTAATTTAATAAAAATGCAGGAGATTCTGACTGAAATGATAACCACCTAAGCTATTCAATTGTTTTTCTGTGTAACAACTCTGATTGAAATTCTAGTCACAGCAAAGTCAAAGGCAAAATTTCCTTGGCTTCTATGGGGGACTAGAATTTCATCTAAGGTGAATATTGTTTTTGATTTAGACACAAATATAACAGTTTCTGATTCGCAAGTCTGGTCTAGCATAATACCACATTAAGCAAGCCAAGAAACCATAATCTAAAGGATATTGTCAAGTGGAGACTGAACATATATTCATTTCAGATGCTGTATGCTAAATACAAATCTCTTTACCTGGCATGTGATGTCTACCAGGAGATAATGTTATCAGTTATGTCCTGCGTGCTATAGAGATCATCACTTTCAAGGTAGAGAAGGACAGCAAAAGAAACAGCAATGTAGCAGGACTGAAAGTAGAGTGGAAGAGAAGAAAAGCTGTGGTAGGGAATGCTTTTTAAGTGATGTAGAGATGCTTTAAAAATACTTGAATTCTTTTCTAACACAGCCCTCCCTGTGAACAGGATCTGTCCTTTCTGACTAACTCTTCAAACAAAATATATGCAAATAAAACCCAGTTTTACTTTTTATATTCTGCATTTTCCTATGTACCTATGTGAGAAAATGATCAAAATGCTCAAGCTGAAAACACCTAAGGCTTAACCAGCTAGTTAGCTTGCAGTATTTCAGGAAAAAGGTGACAGAAATCTCTTTGGAATCCACAATTTCCTTGTAGCGGGAAGAGCTATCTTAATACTTCCTTTTAAAGAAAGACATAAAGCAAGCTAATATACATACCTACGTATCTACCCACCTATTTATATATTTGGGTTATGTGTGAGAGAAGAGAGGATTTTTCCTGTTCTAAGCAATTACCTACCCTATCTATATGTATTTCAGCACTTGCTTTCTTCTCTCCATTAATTCAGACCTTGAATATACATGTTTATTTTTAAATACTTGCAAATTGTCCATGAAATGTTAAATAGGATAATGAACTCATTAAGCATTAATCACGTAACATAGTTCAAGCATGAAAGCAGGCTATTCACACACATTTCTAGAGAGTTAACATGAAATGTAGAGCAATTTGAGGAAACCAGGAAGATCAGCAGTTAAGGTGGTTCCACAGGACCTGGGAAACGACAGTACATTTCATCATCCTGTTACAGATGTTTCGGGTGCTGCTGCCAAAGGATCATGCCTCCCTTCACATCATTAGAAGAGTGATAAAACATCTCAGTAGGAGGGGAGGACAATAAGCGCTTGACGGGGCTTGGGGGATGTTAGGTGACACATCTAATGAAGGCCATTAACGTATCACAGTTAGATTTTTGTGGATTAAGAGAAAAGTGATTAGTCTTTTTGTGTGTCACCTGGCAGAAAGTGTGGAACAAAGTCACTTTTCCTTCAGGAATTTGAATTCACACAGAAGAGCGATCTTAAAGTTCTTTTGTCATCTATCTACAACACACGAGGGGAGCAGTTACAGAAGCAGTCATCTGTTTGAGTATATCGTTTAAATGAACATGCTTTCGAACTTAGGCATATTGGTTTAGGTTAAAATTGCTCAAGCTGAAAAATCAGTGTAAATATTTTTTAAAAATTCGTTCACTACTTTTAACTTTAAATTTTGAATCCTTAAATAGATCAGGGAGAAAAATCTTGACAAAATAGTTTTATTTCAGGTCAGGTGGAACGTTTTGTTTGATGTAAAGCCTTTTCTTGGTGCTTTGGTGAGAAGTATTAACAGTAAGTGTGATTGAATCAAATTGAAAAGAAAATGGTTAGGCTATGCTGTGACAGAAGGTGTTAATTTCACCAGAAAGCCTATGTATATTTGGGATCCTATAATTGCAGACACTCAATTGTGCCAATAACAAATATTTTATTAAATTCTTGCTTCTTTTGCAAAACTTATCAAGGTTTTACCGGGCAATTTACTTTTTATTTGGCAGTCTCTGTGAATAAAAATATTCTTTCAAATATCTGTAAAACCACAAAGAATTATTTTATCAATTAGCTGCTTAACAACCATCCTAAAATAAATGGTGAGTAGCTGTAAGGTAGTATCTTGCTGTTAGATAATAGTTTTTCTTTTTTTTCAGTATTTCATAAAATACGGGAGTTAAATGGCCAGTCTCTGACCCCGACTTAAAATCTCAGATACCCTGAAGCTGTATTTTCTGCTCTAAGAATTGTGGTCTCATTGCTGTATTCAACAGCTGTGTCACGAAGTCACATTAACCAGAGAAGACCCCTGAGAACTTGGCAGGGCGCAGGGTTTGCACTTGTCTGTAGTCATTCAAACCATGACAAACTGAGTCAATTTGTGAACATCCGAAACGGGCCGTTATTGAACTAGGACAATAAATTCAATCATACACCCACATGAGTGTATAGCATTCCACTGCCTAGAGATATATGCTGTAAATATAGCTTCTTTCATTTTCTGAAATACTATGTATTCAGAAATACATGCAATTCATGGATATTTTTTATTTTTGTGAAATAAGTGGCAGTGCTTGGGGATTATTTTTTATAAACAAGCAATAATAGCAGACCAAAAGGGCACTGTGTGGAATTCAGGTTGCTTAATCTTAATCTTGCACCTCTCTAAATACAATCAGTGGTTAATTGCAAATCTCCGACACATAAAAGAACACACCACGATTCAGAGTTGCACATCACTTTCGGTCTTAGGGATAGCTTTAGGTGCCTCTTCTGTCCCAAACTGCATTAGCCAACACTTCAGTTTTACAGATGCTTTACCTCAGACACCTTGGGAACTGAACGTGAGAGCACTGTTGGATAAGGTCCAATGCTCTCCCCTCACCATGATACTGGTGATCTTGCTTTCTTGTCTTAGAAATGTTTCAGTTCCATCCTGCACATCAACACACACCTTATTTAAAATTCATAATTAATCCTATGGATCTCAATGATACTGCTCTCACCCACAGAAAAATTCAGTACCTTGCTGACTTTGCGCCATGATGACATCAACGATATTGGACCAAATTCTCTAAGGCACCAATCCAATAGAGGTCAATGCAGTTACCGTAGCCTGCACTGAATATTATGCAGTGGATATGCAATGCTCCAAACTCAGATCTCAATATGCAAAAAAGTACTCCAATTATGGGGCAGGAAAGAATGTCAAGAACCAGTAGAGATGTTCTTAATGCATTGGATTCACGTGTTCCCTGTCACACTGCACCATGTCAGTGAGATGCAAGCTATGATGGTAAGAGTTACTCATCCTCATTTGGCCTACAAGGACACTCACCTCAACATAAACAAGTCTGCTTCTTCCTTTTGAGGTTCAGCATACTTTCTGGCAATATATTTGGCACATACCCAACAGACTTTAGCATTAAAGATGTTTTTTACGGTTCCCAGTAGTCAAACAGTGTGAGAAAGATATTCAGTTATGAGAAGCAGTGTTAACAATATATTTGTATTCATAAGGCACCCAGAGATTGGAGAATTATACATGTTAACTCTTAGTATAACTACAACAAGGATTTCATTAAATTAAGGAACTGGAGTCCAATAAATTCTATAATTGGCCAGACCAAAAAAAAAAAAAAAAAAAAAAAGAGGCAAGCTTACCCCTCTCATTGTCCCTTTCCACTTATTCTGAAAAAGTCACCAGAAGCATGTAGCAAAAGGAATAAGAGATGGATTTTACATCTAGGCACTTCTCCACAGATAACATTAAATAGTTGTTTGAAATGTTGTTTACTAGGGAGTTCCAGAATAGAGGAACACCACTACGTGATTTTAGAGAAACAGACCCATTAAAGAACACTTCCATTAAAATGATTTCATAATTCTCTCATCATATCTTAAACTAGTTTTAACATGTCAGCAAAGCTTCAGCATTGCACTAATTACCTAGTGATGCAACATTAGGAAAGTAAATGGTCTATTTTTTTAATTTTCACCAGGGGGTAGAGCTGGAGGAAAGACTGTGCAGCAGAAGAGGACCTGCATCACCAGAAGTGCTAGTTTCCTGACCCTTGTATACCCAGGTGGGTATAACTAAGAGCACTCGTGAATCTCTACTAAGCTATTTAGGTTCCAAGAGCGAAGTAAAAATAGATAAGAACACCCTTTTCTGTGCCAGAGAACGTAATTCCCTTGCAGTTGCTGAGTTACCCTCTTTATTATTTATCAATCAAATAGCATCGTCCTTCTAACCAGTAACAAGTCATGCCAATCCAGGCTGCAGGAAAGCTCTTTAAAACATGTTTGACCAGCAGGTAGTTAGGTGCATTTGTCTTTCATTGAAGACAAGGAAATACTGCTTCTTTTGTGCTCAGAGCGTGGGACAGTCCAGGTTTTCACTTTGCATTCAGTTTGCTCTGCTCTGCCAAAGTTCTCAAAAAACATCCCTCATACAAACATGAAGAGGCAGACACTTCATTGACTTGTATCATTCCTCTTATCTAATGCAAATTCGCTAAAAAGAGAATGAAATAATAGTTTCTTCTAAAAATTGCTGAGACAAGTTGCTTATTTTCTAAAACCCAAAATGAGCCTATTCAAAATGGGGCTCAGAATCTGGTGATACAGATACGCAGATGGCAAATCATTTGTAGTTGGTAGATTGTCTAACCCGATAGTTATGAGGAGGAACTAACCAAAAAGAATAGATAGTTTTTCTCAAGTAATTTCTTTTTTCTTTTCTTCCCCCCCCCCCCCAAGAAACTAATGCAGTTCTTCAAAAATATTGAAAAGCTGTGAAAATAGCAGTGGCCACAGAAAATTAAAACATACTGCATAGGAACAGACTTGTTTTCCTAGACCTCTTTTTCAAAACCAAAGTGCTATCAGATGGCAGTGTTACCAACTGTAAGTATGAGTAGTTTAAAATGACCTCAGTCACTAAATCTGCTCACTCAAAAATGACAAAGCTGATTCCCTTCCATCTCGCATCTTCCATTACTGTAGAACTGGAGCTGTGTGTATTAAATATGGGTCTCTAATGACTGACATAAAGAATATTAGTATAGCAGCTGACATATTAGTTGCTGGCATGGTTTTGTGTCCTTTGTAACATGAGAATGGGCTGCGTCTGATGAAACACTTGCAAGGAAAGGGATAGCAGCCAGCCTGTCTCATCTTGTTTCCCATATGTTTCTGTAAATTCTCTACCTTCACTTGTATGTGCACTTATTGATGCCTACAAAGACTGCTCTTGGTCAGTCCCATCCTCACTGTTGATGACTACAGACACCTCTAGCACTAGGAAGAGATCCCTCAAAAAGAGGCCAGAAGTCAGACATAGAGATGTTTTCATAAGAAAGCATGAAAAATGTTTCATTTGTGACACTGCTATTCTCTTTCCTCTCTAAATCTTGGCCGTATCAATGACCAGCTCTTAGTGCCTGCACTCAGCTTGCTTATAACAGTGTCAACAAGACAACATCTGCATTTCCCCTTTTTCCTCCAAGTCAGTTATACTGATAATAGCTCTGTCTGCCATCATCTCAAAAACTGGCTAGGAAAATTGATTACAGAGGCAACATTTAAATGATTGTTTAATGCAACAGATAGCCTATAATTTCTAAGAAAGGGTTGCCCTCAAATAACCCAATCTTTGAAGGAATGGATTTGAAATAAAAATAGACTGATTAATGAATGTATAATCTTGCTTGAGAAGGAAATCACAATCAACCCTAAAAGGAGTCTTAAATGGTCTGGAATAAACTGATTTTGAATGAAAGACTCAAGCTTGTAAACATACTGAAAAGGGCAGAGAGCAAAGCTCTACCTCTCATGGGAAGACAATTTGATAGGGGAGATAAAGACTGGAAGCTGGTTTAGACCACTTAAGTATTGCATACTTCAGGGGTTTCAAAATATAAGTATGATCCTAACAATATAAATCCTGTACAAGACATCAGCATACGAAATTATCTTAATAGAAGATTCACAGGTTTCAAAAGGCAGCTCATCTTATTGGGGAGGCAGCATTCAAAGCAGCACTTCAGCTCCCTGCTGCATCCATTGGGTGGGAAACTGAACAAAAATTATTATTATAGCGTTGCCATTTGTATCTCTGCAGTAAGGCTTGTATCGGCACTTACCCTGTAAAACTAGTATTTTAAGAAGTTTTGTTACCACAATATCAAATAGTTTTTTTCAGACTTATATTTGGTTCATACACCCTCTGTGTGGAAGAAATCCTTATTTCACAAGTTTGGAATATGCAAAACTGACTTCATTTTAGGCTATGGATACAAATATTAAATAATTGGACATTTACAGGTTTTGGACATTGCTATGTTAGTCTAAATCAATATTGACTTAATAAATGAATTTGTACAATATTTAAGTTACTACCATGGTCTAAATCAATGTTGATATAAATTAAACTGACAAATATTTATATTACTATTATGCTCAGAATTCCAGTATTATTTAATCAATAGGGTTGTAATTTGTGCCAGGTGGCCAAAGCAGAGACAATTTCTGGCCTAACCATTTTACTACACATACCAAAGAGTATTTACAAATTACTCTATAATTACTTAGCTGCTTGCTTGGGATGAATCAGTAAAGTATTTTTAACACTGGTAGGAATTTGCTAGTTGCTACCAGACCACAGCACAGGAAGCTCTGCCACAGGTATTTGCTCTTACCCAGCATCATTCAAGCAGGTATTGTCAAAGCCAAGACTAAAACATTGATCTCCTAACTAAAAAAAAAAACAAACCTCAGGCCCTTTTTCAATTTTCACATCCTTTCAAATGAGACTGAAAGCAGCTATTTGGGATACAGCCCAGCAATGTCAAAGGAACCTCTGCATAAAAACCTAGCAATGACTTCTTAGTTGCCCCTTATTTTAGTCATTCATTCAATTTTCAGGTCTAGTTTCACAAAAATCCCTCCAAAAGACACCTTTTTTGAAATTGTAGGCGTTAATTTAAACATGTATCACACCATGATGCTAATTAAGTTCCAAAATGTAATTTTTCATAGAAAAAGGTATTCACAATTGTTGACCATTTCAAATCACTACCAAATCCCTAATGTCACGAATTTAAAATAATGACAAAAGTATCTGCCAAAATTAGGGACTGGAGGCGAAATATATTTAGAATGTGCAGAATAAGGAACAAAGACATAATTTCCATGATTTATTTGCTCTGTAGCAGTACCTATGAGTACCACAACAGTCCTTGCCCTAAGCACTGAACAATTACAGGGCTATTAATGCAAAATGCATCTAGTAGGTGACACAAGAGAGGTTCGTGTGGGGCAGTGGGGGGACCATACTGGATTGTAGCACACTTCTTAAAATACTATTAAAAAGTACCTCTCAAAAAACCCCTTTGAGCCACAAGAAAAAGAAATACAATTCTTCCCCAAATCCTCCCCGTTCACAGCATGCAGCCCTGGAAAGTGCACAAGAATAAAGTTTGGGACTTGATCTGTTCATCATTTTCCTAAAGTTAATACTAAATTGTTACATGCCTTTGATGAGACTGACTATCATTTTATCATTTTTAAGCCACATACTCTTTTATTTATTAACCAACAACCACCCATATTCCCCCACTTTGTAATTTTCCCTTTTACAATAGACCTTCATATTCCTGACCGTTTCTTTTCTGGAATAACCTTTCATAACTTTTATTACCTTACTAAGAAAGGACATTCTTTCCTTTCAAATCTTCTGCAGGCCATCTTCATCCACACTTTTCAGCCAGATTCATAAAATCTTAGTAACGTATCAGTCGTTCCCTGGCAAGTCTGACAGCCTGTGAATTTATTGGGTGCACAGTCTGGTCTATGACTGGCAGAAAAAACAATGTGAGAACCATTTGCACAATTTAATACATGGCACATTCTATACTGCATTCAATAACAAGCAGTGGTTTCTAACACTATACAGGGGGAAGGATGCCAAAATCTAGGAATGCTCTTTTGGGCACAGTGAGGGACATTGAGCATTTTGTTCCAGTCCTGTATCTGTGTCAGGCATCGTTTGTACCTTGTGAACAAGCCTCTCGCAAAGTCACTGAAAAGTCACCTTAATCACACGTTCAGCTGGCTGTAGTCCTAAGGATATTTGGGAATTCACTGAAACATTTCCTACAGACTCCCACTGCTACTACTAAAGAGTTGCACTGCTGGCGGTGTCCAGCTAATGCTGCACGCTGAGAGACACACACACTTGCTCTCTGCCAAGGGTGAACTGTTTAACTTCTGTCGATGAAAATTTCTTGGCCCACCCTTTCTGTAAAGATGTCTTTTCTTGTTGTTTTTTGTTTACTGCAAGAGCTTAAAGTCTTGCTTAATACTTACTTTTTTCATCTCCTTCATTGGCCAAGGAGCCAAGTCTGATAAGAATGATTTTTGAAGAGATGCTTCTGTCACCCCAGGCACATCCCCTGCCTGCTTAAATCACTGCAATTTAGAGTTACTGTTTTTGACTCTGCATAGATCCCTCCATTCTGAATGAGATCTTTTTCTCTGTTAAACATTTTCTAATACAAACTCAAAATTTACTTCAGTGCTTTATTTCTGAAAGTATTTTGTTATCATTCTTCCTTCTTGATAATGCTACACTTCCATCTAAAAAAAGGGTTTGTTGTAATGCTTTTCTATATCTGAGCTTTACCTGGAACTTAAATACCATCAGTAATTAAGAGCTGAAATCGTATTGGGAAAACCAGATTGACTCCATATATTTTAGTCTTCACTTTTTCTCTTTCAGTCTCTGTCATATTTAACTGAAATTATTCATCTCTACCATGATCTTTCACATACACTTGTCCATGATTTTCTCATTGTCCATAATCTTAACTTTCTTTTTCTTACCATTTTCTCCAAGGGACTGTGTCTTGCTTATATTGCTTGTCTCCTAAGATAGTCAAGTTACTTGCTTATCCAGCAAGCTGGTATAAACTATTTAAATTTATGTGCATACTGGACAGCAATCATACCACTTTTTCCAGTGCAATATTAAAAAACACTACGAAGAGTACTCCCTCACCTTAATCTCCCACTGTTCACCTGGGGCAATAAATTTCAATTGTAAACAATATTTTTGAACAAAGTGCAGAAGCACAATGTAATGTAAGACATGGACTGGAATATTAAGTTATCACTCTGTCTAAAAATCAATGCATATTTCATGGATGCTAAAAAGAAATCAGCAAAAATCTTTATGATTAGAAGCAGCATTTAACATTTACCTGATATTTTGCAGGTTCCTACACCTTATAGCACAAGCTTAAGAAAAGCATCTCCATAGTTACTGTACATAGCTTCTCATTAAAAAACTGGTAATAATAGGAATATCACAGGGGCATAGTCCTGATATCTTAATATCATTTTTCACTCTGGCTGCATTCCTCAGATATCCAGAAAACAAGGCCAGACTTCACTGACTTAAGCAAAAATTTTCTGGAAAAAGTCTTCTCTAATTTTTGTATGCAAGAAATGGATTGTCTGATTTTCACTCATAAAAAATTCAGAATTCATGAAAGCGCAATTGCACAGAAGTGTAATAAACAAACAAACAAACAACTTCTGTATCACTGCTGTGTTAAATTGATGCATTAGTTACTGCCTTCAGTCATTTTCCAGAGTAAGTAACTAAAGTACTAGCAGATAGAAGGCTAGTTTATCTCATTCCATATATGCTGATGCAAACATACCAAGTGTAATTAATATTAAAAAAGAAAAATAAGAGCCCCTTTACTTCCCTTCCTCCCAAGCCTTTGGACAAGATAATAATCACAGAGATAATCAAAGGAGGAGTCTGCAAATGAATGTATTCTCCATAGGAAAGCAGAAAGTCTATAGATGCAGTGTCACTCGCAAATAGCAGTACAATGCGTGCATTATTTCTGCAGCCTGTAACATAGCTGGTAAAGCCTGAAGATATAGTTTCTATAGGAAAAAAAAAAAAAAAAAAAAAAAAGAGACTGGGGGTACTGGGTTAAACTGCCTCCCATTCGCCAGCAAATAAACTGGCCAGCAAAATAATGACACTTTGGACCATACCAACAGAAAGTGGAATAAAGGAACTGGGGTTGAATGAGATGGTTCAGGCAGCTTGTACTTGGCAATAAGGCTGCCTGCTCTCCCAGCTGAAGGATAAACAATAATACAAAGAAGTCTAACGGAGCCTTGCCAAAACTCATCTTTCTAAATAGCAACCTGAAAGCTCACTTCACATGTAAAACAATATATCACTGTTCAAGATGAAATACAGTCAATTACCAAGCAGAGGCACTTTTTATGAACATGGGGGACTGTGTTTAAGGAAAATAAAAAGGGAAATAATCTTGCAATCATATCATATTCTAAGACTAGAGAATGTTTAACCTTTGAAAAAACAAGAAGTTAACAGGCCAAACCACCGGCCAGTATGCATTTCACTTGGCAAACAGGAGCATATCACCATGCAAGAAGAAAACAGTGGTATTTATAGACAACAGAAGCTGAGCAAGAGCTTGGGGTTGGTACAAACTCTGTGATACTCAGTATATTGCAGATATATTTGATCCAATCGCCTTTATCTGTTTGTAGGGTCCCAAAAAAGAATCTTTTATTCATCAGGACTATTTTTCTGTTTCTGCAGAAAACCACCTCCTATAAGCATATTCATAAAGATACCACGGTCCACATTAATTGCACTATTCGCCACATTAGTCCTATTATGAGATTGTTCAGACCTTTTTTAATTGCGGAAATGCTTTTCTAATTCCCAGCGTAAGTTTGAGACTGGTCTTTTGCCTGTTTTGCCTGCACCCTGAGAAGCTTCTGCAAGCACCTGATATTTTTATCTCTAAGAGAAGAATTACATCCCCTATCAGACCTTTCACTGCCAGGCTGAAGCCCTTTTCTGTAAGAAATCCTTCCACTTCCAGAAGTGCTCCAGACAAACCCCCTACAGGGTATTGTACACTGTCTCTATTGATAAAAATAAAAATCTGACCCAGTCTATCCCACAGTTAACTTATCGCTTTTCAGAGTTTCATCCTGTAAGGTACAGTCCTGCTATGATCAGCTTGTCCTGTCTTCTGTTGCCATCACCGAAAGGCCCCCTCCTTGGAGCAAAACACTCCTACGTGTTAGCTTGCGCTGTGGCTTTTAATCTCACCTCAATAGCACAATCTTCAAAGTCATCCATCTCTTCCTCTGCAATAATCTTATCTCCCTTTCTACGGTCAACGCTGTTGTCAATCCTCTTCCAGGCCTGGGACAAGAAGCAAGAAACAGATCCCATCAGGAGATGGCCAGGGGAGAGACACATGCTCCTTACCATGTGGTTAAGCACAGCTAGAACCAGGGGGAGAGCAACCACCAAGCATACAGGAGAAGAGCATAGAGCACAGGTAGCCTAGGATGCCCAGTGGGCACTCTGCTGGTAAACTGTATTATTCTCAGAGATAAAGAGTTGCACAGATTTTTCTGAGACGGGTCGATGAGAATGCTTGCCTTCATTGCTGGAAACATGATTTGTGGGTGCTTTCTGGCCATGTGACCATTCTCAGCCCAACTCTTCAGCAAGTGTTTCCTTATTTTACCCCAGGGCTGTTTTTGCTAATGTCTGGCTATATTGATGGATATTACTTCACAGTAGGCCCTCTTCTCCTGGAAAGCCACCCTGGCACCCAAGGGAGGGTCCCAGGGCCTCCAGAAGTGGGAGCAGCTCTGACATCTAGCTGAGCCTGCCCCTTGGATGTCCTGGGCAGGACCCCCTGGGAATGGTGTCCTATAAAGCCACGAGGATGGGAATAAAGCCTGTTCTGTTGGGAATCTATATCTCCACAGAAACCCGCTTTTCATTTTGTTCCTGTTATAAGGTGAGACCCAGAGACAGATGTTTTTGCCTGGATTTGGGCAGAAAGTCCTCTGATGATACACGCTTACTTCTCCCAGACTCCAGATGTTTCCGGTTTCCGATACATGCATTTTGCTTTTCTTTCTAATAGGAAAATCTAACCACTCTTAAGGCTTCGAAGGCAGAGGTGAATTGTGTCAAGCTTTATTGTGATTTATAGATGAGACTATTCAGTTTTATCACTGTCTGGTTAGACAGTGCTGCAATACTTGACAGCCTGGTTTGAAATTTTCCCTCACCTTCTAGATAAGCCCAAACTTTTTTTTTTTCTTGTAGATTGCAGGTGTGAAAGACAGAAAAATGTAAAATTACTGGGAGCTTGGCACTAAAAAATAACAATCCATTATAGTGACATCATTAACTACTTCTATCTGCCTGTTATAAAACTCCAAAATGCATTTAGACAAAGACATCTGATATCATTCGGGGCATGTGGAGAGTCTGGAATAATGAGGAGCTGCAATATGAAAACACACAAAAGAGATTTCACCTTTCTTCCTGAGTTAATTATCTCTGACAGAGGAAGCAAGCTCAGAAATGGTGTTTGCTGTTGTATGCAGGTATTTAATATCTCCTTAAAGAGTCAGCTTTGAAAAAAATAATTTAACAAAAAAAAATATCAGCACTAACTTTGTCTGTGAAATTTATTTTAAGACATTTATTTTGAATTAACTGAGAATCAACATAACACCAGTGAGTGTCATAGGTCCATGGGGGACATAGTAGGTACTGTAGGGTCTGTGCCTTTCTTATGAAGAGAATCATACTGGAGAAGTTTCTACACACAGCTCTTACAAAGAGGACATCAGCCTTAGATATACTTCTAGCCAATGTAAAAGTCTGGCTATACTTCCTGACTATAGAAAGCAGTAAAATAAGCACGTAGTGTCATCATTCAGCTTTCTAATTTATGACTCACAAGTGCCTTTTTTTCAGAAATTAATACTTAAGATGTACAAAAAGCAGAAAGAAATAGCACCCTAACAAGTTTTTAAACTGTCACCCTCACTTTTCTGGTGTATTCATCCATTTATATTTCTGTACATTCTAAGAGCTAACGAAATTCTGCCAAAAAATGCATTTGTCAGAAATTATTTACTATACCCTGATAAGACACATTAAGCGATGAAATAACATAGTCACTGTTAGACCAACCTTGCTCAGGCTGTCTTATTCACTCTTGTCACTTTGCTATTTTCCCCTCCTGTGTTCACTCTCATCTTTACCTTCCTGTAAAAAGACCATGACGCACTTGAGTCAAAAATTTCCTGCTATATCCCTCCCTCATTTTTCTTTTGCTTTACCACTCTTTTTTTTGTCTTTTAATTTTCTCTGCAGTGTTGTTTAGCTTGCTTTGTTCTCCTTTTTCATCCCATTTCTTCTTGCAGAAGCTTCTCTCAAAATCCTTATTGTCTTTTTCACAACTTATCCATCTTCTCTTTGCTTTCTCTTATCCACATTTGTCTAGTTTCATATGTCCCCTGGTATGTTTATGAAGCATTCATACATGAACTTCAGATAGGCTGTAGCCAGAGCACCCCTGAGGGAGCAGGCAGTGAGAGAGGAGGATTTCTGCACCAGGAGGGCTGGAGGTCCTGGTCCACATGGCTGGGAGCCAGCGGGGTCGCAGCCCTCCTGGGAAATCAGTTAAGCTATTTGTCCGACACCACACATTCCTACAGTGCCCTCCTCTTGCCTGTGGATCACAACCACATACTGTATTTTACCTGACATACTAACATGCTCCTGAGATAAACCACCTGCAGGTGCATCCTATAGATTAAACTGGGGCCCCCCCATGAACTCCTACCTCAGCCTCTTTGCAGCAGTGGTGGCTGCAAAGTCAGACCAAGTGGAATTGCTCAGTCAGCAGGCAGAAAGCCACAGCAGACAGGCTATACATCTCCTTAGAGACTAATGTGCAACCTGAGAATAAAAATGTGTATCACCAAGAATAAAAACATCCACATTATATATGGTGTACTGAAATTTTCAGGACAACAGAACTGTATTTCAGGCCAGATTCTCATTCTTCCTCTGTTTTAATTTTTATGGTCAGAAAAACTGAATCAGCATACAACAGTGATTTAAACTTTGTCTCTACATCACACATTTGTTTTTGTGGTCCTTTCTATTTGACTATTAGCCTGCTCATTGGCTATATTATGGCAGCCTCTGACTATCCCAGCAAGAGGCCAAAATGCTGTTCAACTTACAACATGATCATTTTGCATCATATTTATTTTTACCATTGCATTTATTTTCTTTCTGCCTTTATTTACACTGCCTGAGCTTGCATAGGCACTTTACCAAGATGTGCTTTGACAGTCAGCTTTCTTTGTTATGTCCATTTGCGTTTTGTTTTTCCCTAGAGCGATTATAGCAGCTTATGCCTGGAACTTGCCATCAATGACATGTCTAATAGTTAGGTTGTTTTTCCATGCTCTGATACGACAGGAGGCATAGCTTGCTTTCTCCAGAGCAGATCAGTGACCCTTCCTATCATTTATTTATGCATGAACTGTTGAAGAATAACAATAAAATACACCTAACAGAACAATTTCTGAGAAATGCCAGGATTTCAATTCCAGTTCCGTTCATAGATTCTCCTGTATATTTTTTCCTGTTAAATCCATTCAGAACATCACCAAAACAAGGGAATATTATTTATTATTATTTGTATAAATGAATCCTCACCTCCATCAAGGTTAGGATCCCTCCCATCAAGGTTAAGAACCCTCTATACTAGGCAATATGTATTTGTATGGTAAGGAGCTGTCCATGCCTTGAAGAGTTTTTAATGCCAATAGGTTACACAAAGACAATAAGAGGAGCAAAATATTATTGTCCCCACTATATCCCTCCCTGGGTGAGGCTGAGGGAAAGACCAGATAGCATGAGAGAAATTGTAAAAGGGTTCAGTGGCAGAGGTAAGACCTGCCCTAGGCACCCCAAGGTCTAGCTCAGTGCCACCCCCCTCCCCCGCCCGATCATCCGCCTCTACAGATGTGGAAAAACCTATCAGTAATTACATTTGTTTTACTCCATGATAGGAAGCCACCAGCCTGAAATAGCTTTTTTGTGCTACAGTTTTGTGGCGAAGTCTCTCAGGGAGAGACATCTTTCCCCGCAATTTGCAAGCTGAGAGGAAAACGCCATGAAAGACTGTAAATCGCACTGCCAAACAGACTTGCTACTTAACAAATTTTGAGTAGATTCATAATATGTGTGGTTTAACTGGAGAGAGCATCATCCTCAAATACTTTTGAGGTGAGATCCAAAGGGATAATAGGAGTCTGAATGGGGGTGTTGCAGTGTACTGTAAAAACGGCAGCACCCGCTGATTCTCTTCTGAACCACCCAGTTCTGCTACCTACAGCCAGAGCCCTGCCAAACACCTGCCCTTTCACAGTCACCCCGATACTCATTATAAATCTGTTCCCACAGTTCTGACAGTGACATTCTTAAAGCAAATCATCAGCTCTCTGGCATCTCCATTTTGTTTGACATCCGGCAAGACAATGAACCACTGTGACAAATTACTAACATCAGAAATCCCATCAAGGAATATT
The DNA here is from genome assembly GCF_000690535.1 of Cariama cristata. Lineage (NCBI taxonomy): Eukaryota > Metazoa > Chordata > Aves > Cariamiformes > Cariamidae > Cariama > Cariama cristata. The sequence goes on along the minus strand of NW_009614354.1, from coordinate 8,318 downwards.
GTGACAAATAGAAACTCTGCAATTACTTCTTTCACAGCCCTTGACATCATGTCTGCAAGTAGCATCAATCAGACCATTCAAGATACAATTAGACAGTCTCTGAAACCCCTTTGCACTCTCCAGATGTGCTGTTACATGCTTTACTTATGGGGAAGTGTTACTAATTTTAACGCAGATCTTTTAATCTTGGATGATATTTTGATTTTTTTCTTGGTTTACAGTTGTGGCCCTTTTTGCCAGGACAGAATCAGAAAGGCGGTAAGGTGCATCCTTTCAACAGAAGGAAGAAAAAAAAAAAAGCCCTAAGGGGAACCTCAAGTAATTTTACTCAACGATATAAAAAAATCCTTTATCATCAATATTAGCTGTCCCTTATTTCCATTAACACTTTGATACCAATCTTGACAGTATATCTAAACCAGTTTGCTTTACAAAAGAATACACACAATGCTCAAAGAATAAGACATACTACTTGATAAAATCTGTGGGGTTTAAGTCTAGTGCAGTTACTGTACCTTGTGCCAAATATGTTCCTGGAAAGTTTCATAAGAAAGAATTTTATATTAATTACAGTATTTGAGATATTTATTATGATATTTGATAAAACATTTAAGTTGAATACAAAACTTGAAAAACAACCATAACTGAACTATCCCAAAGTCACTCAACTTTTAAAGCAACAGTCTTACTGTTTATTCCTTCAGAATCAAAAAAATGCACATATGTTTTTTAACCCTTCACAGAGCCCTCCACAGAGTTAGTTGGGAAGCTATATGGCACTTTTAAAACATATTATTATTAAATAGAAAAGCTGCCTTACCATTTGTTCTATATCCCCAACTGCATGGGGCCTACTGTGCCAGACCTACAGATGATCCAAATAGGATCCTGACTTTTTCTATATTAATAACACGACAGAAAACTTTGCATTTGCTTGTGAAGATCTGACAGAGCTACACAGACCTGCTTGAGAGGCAAGTATGAGCATCACAGCTCCTGCTTTCTCAAAGCATTAATATACAACATAAGGATTAAATAACAGAGTTTAAGGGATACAGATCAGGTTTTCTGATGGAACTGTATTAGTGCACAGACATATAAATTTATCTTCAGACAGTTCTAAAATAAAACAGTTTAAAACTAGTATATGCTGCTAAAATTGTGCATAATGAGAAACTGTAATAGTTCTGAGGGTTATTCATTAGTTCGATTTATGTATTTTCTCAATAATCCTAACACACTTCTGGTACTCAGAACTGAATAATACTTTCAAAGATGTCACGGAGTTAGAACCAAGACAGGTTATCTAATCTATAATCGGTCATCCCACATCCAGGGTCCACCAAAGACAGTAATTCCAGAATGTCAGGAATCTTCCTGATTTTAGATAAGCTACACACACTCGGAAAGTGCAATGAAAATGAACTGTTGCTGACTGCTGTGATGTTGGATGTCCATAAATTTGACTGTATATGCTCCCATTAAGAATTAACAATATTTTAGACCTCATGAGATGATTTTACCAGTTAACAGTACTTGTAATTTTCAGCCATTTTTATGCTTTGTAATAGAAAACACACTACAAAAATAACTGCTAATTTTCTGTGTATCGACTACAGAAAATCATCTCATGTGTACAACAACATAGGCTTGCTTCACGTTTTCACATTTTATTTCCACTGAGCTAAACAACTTCAGACATTTCTAGCTGCCAGTTTCTGTCCGACCAGTGACATGGAACATACATTGAGGAACCTGGAGAGTTCTGGAGAGAAAAAACAGTCCGGCAGAAAAAAGGGGGCTAGTATCTGCTGGCAGAAGAGGCTTTCTGACAGTGACAGGAATCGAGATCTGGTGTGCACAGTGACTATAGAGATGCTATACAGGCCATACAGATATCCTCTTTTCTTTGAGCTTATTTCCTAAAACTCATTGTACAATGTGTTGACCTCTTGAAGATCCGTATTTGTGACCGCATAGCATGTATTTTAAAGAGAGAGATAAGAATGGGTTTTAAAAGTAGGTGAATTAGCTCACTCAATAATGGGATCTCTCAGAAAGCTTAACGTGATCATGCAATAAAGTCAGATCTGTGCTTCTCTACTTGTCAAGGCCATCTAACAAAAAGGAAAGACAAAGTGATACGTGATGAGGAATCTCCTATAGTTCGAAGAGATTGATGATTTCAGAGCACAGATTCATGACATGTCTTTTCAAACCTCTGTTATAGACTTGTGGCTAAGCTCATTTCTGTTCATGTGGTCCTGAATCATTATAGATTGTTGGCATTCAATGAGAAACTGCAGTTATCATGAAGGGATTTGTGCTATCTGACAGGAGAGAGCCCACTGATATTTTTCAACCTGCTACAACAGCTGCTCTTGAAGTTGGAGAGACTCTTTAACGTGTTAAAATGCCACAGATGACCAGTAATAATTCAATGAATAACACTTTATGCATTCATTAACAGCTTGTGCACAGCCCAAGATACTGAGGAAGGAACCAAGTCAGTGGTTTAATTGAGTGTAACCATTGCATTATTAGTATGTTATGATACTTTGCTAGAGAAGAGATCAGGTAGAAGTTAGCTGAAAAGAATATGGGAGTATCATGGGATCCTTAATTTCACTTGTGCCAGCAAAATGAGGTTGTTCAGAACACTAGAGGTCTTCAGGACTAAAGAAACTGGATAAGAAGCTTTTAGAAGATAATCCCACTCACAGAGTCACTGAAGCTGGAAGGATGAATCCGGAGCTAAGGGAATAACTCCATTAGTTGGTAGTACTGGAGATCTTTATCCTTCTTATGAGCTTTGCGCAAAGCATGAAAACTTGTAACTTTTCTCAGGCTTTATAAGAAAATAACTGGGATGTTATCTGAAACAATTCAAGTCTCAGATCTATATGGTTAGACTGTCATAAGATTACAAATACTTCTTGACACCAGTAAATCCGAAGATATCTGGGCCTCTCATTACAGTCTGATTTTTCCTTCTCAGGCAGAGGAAATTAAGAGCTGGAGAAAAGCAACAGACTGGAAAGAGAAAGCCAAATGATCTGACAAATGACTGGTATAGCACAATGTAATGGTTAGGTAAGAGAAGGATGTGTGGTAATGCATTATGCTTGGATATTTTCTACTGACTTCCACTCCTGTCATCCCTCTGCTTGTACATTGACACACATCCTGGCACACATTTGTAACTTTACTGTAATTACAAAGATGTGGAAAGAAGGTGCCTGGATCCCCTTGTGTTGTGGTGAAGCTGTGTTTTCCAGTCTTCCAGAGGGGGCTGTTACAGGCTACCTCAAGTCAAAGCACTCTTGGAGATGTTACGAATGTGGCAAGTTATGAATCTGGTTTGACCCAAAACTGACTTTAAACTTTTTCTTTCTGTCCTAACTCTTTGGAGAACTAGAGGGACAAAGAAACAAACAGTACATTTACAATAAAATATAATGAGATTAGGCTCTATAGTAAATGTGTCTCTTGGTGTAGCTTAACAATATTTGGTTGTTTATAGATCTTCTAGTAAAATCATTATTGCTTATATGAAGCATTACTCTGTCTTATGTGCAACTGATGTTATCAAAGTGATGTTACCACTATGTGAACCAGCATTTCCAGAGTATCATGCTGATATCTTGTACATTAAACAGTGCCAGTAGGGGGTTTAAAGAAGCTAAGAGAAGGTTGACAAAGATGTTTCCCTCTAACAGTATGCTGGATCCCACATGGTGTGTCTGGAGGTGAAATTCCTGCTAATTTAGGAGGCAGTCATCAAGCCTTGAGAAGGCCACACAACCTGACTCACATGAACAGCCAAGCAAGGGCACAAAGTTAGAGACAGTGATGGGAAAGACCTACAGAGTGGGACGCTTCATGAAAGCTATATTCTACAACATGATGGATCAACCTAAATGTGCACACCTCAGTTATCAAGGGCTAGCAAACTCAACCTCAAGAATGCATTTGGATTTAAAATGCTTCACTGAAAAAGAGGAAGGTAGCAAGCATTTGACATTTTCTAAACAGCTAAAAGAATGAGCTCTTTTGTACTTCAAATTACAGGAAAATCCTTTCTCCTCTGCTGCTGGAAGCACTAAAAAATGGATCTATGACTATATGAATTCATATTTCCTGCCAATTCAAATGGGTACAGCTCCACTGAGCCAGTGAAGGTCTTTCCTTGGTTCATACAGATTCATTTTGTATGCTGCCAACAATAAACAACTGATTTTTCTTTACTTTAATTGTAGGGCTTGGCACCCACAAGTATTACAAGGCAGCCCAAGATGATAAACTGAGTTTGCTCTATGTGTGACATAAGCTTCTCCTCCTCGTATTTTAGCTCTTTTCAGACCCCTCTACCTGATCTACCTTTCATCCTGCCCTCATTATCTGCCTCTATCCCGTATCTTAGGGCTTAAACCAAAGCCTATCAAAGTGAAATGTAAAACCTCATTAACTGCAATAGACTTTGGATCAGACCTGTAGGGATTAATCAGTATGGATAGTGATCACCTCTATGAGTTGCTGAAGGCTTTCAGATCTCAATAATATCAACAAACCTCACAGGACCAAGCCCATAGCTAACTAGTGGTACCAGGACTAATGGGAGCCTGAGACATCTTGCAAGTTTTTGGGTTTCAGAAGTTGTGGCATATTGATCTGAGAGGCAGAGGAACTAGTGCATTGGCATTGGGAGGCTGTAACAAAATATTTCACAGGATTCGAAGCTTCTTAGGCACATCTCAAATTTTCATTTGAGTTATACTAATAGGCTTTTCCCTCAACTCTCCTGGGGTCTGCTAAGAAAAAAAAGGGATAAAAAATTAATTCAGGTTCATGTTCTTTTGTGACTGCTCCTACTGAGCACAATAAACTGACATGCTGCTTTTAATTAGCATTTAGTTAACTGCTCATTTTTGTGCAGAAACTATGCACCAACTCCAGTGAACACAGAGGTGTTGAACTGAGGGTGGGAGTGGAGAAGGGGGGGGAAGAATGGGTGGAATTACTTGAAAAGCAACCATTTAAATTCAGTGCTTAGGCTCCATCTGAAACTGTGCAGATAGCAACAATAGAATTTGAACAGAAAGCTAATTATTATTGATAATTTACCTTAGGTAACAAACTTCAAGTCTCTATGCATTAAAACATAATTGGGTCCTACTACTGTAACACCAGCACAACCCAAACGTGAGCTCAACAATCAATGCTCAAAGTCATAACAAACAAATAACATCTTCCACGGTAAAAGCAGTATATTTGCATAACTGATTTCATCAGCACAAATTTTGCACCACCATTGCTCTTACCTTTTCCATTTGTCCTCCTTCCTGCCCAATAGGATAGATATCTACTTAAATACAGCTGCTGCACCTTATTCCAGTGAAAATACAAGACCCATCTTTTGAAAATCAGACTGTGTAGTTTCAGGAGAACACTGGCCTCCTGTGAGCCCTACTCCTTCCTCTACTACTGCTCAGTGCCAGAAGTCTTGCCAGAACATGAGTTTGGAATGAAAAAAATTGCCTATTTTGTTACCACAATTCAAATGAGCTGCTTTTTGTAAAATTAAAGATCATCTTGGCAAAAAAGGGAACTAATCAAGATGTTGGTTGAATCTATAAACAGGGTAACAGGTTTTCTCTATAGACTTGCAGATGTGTATCACCACATAGACAAACTTCTAAAATGAGCTACTACATGTGAAACTTGCAGACCTCTTCAACTGAGGAAAAAAACAGCTCTTGTCTTTTCTTTCCCAAGTTGGGAAATACTGAAATATTGACTCTTCTTTCCCAGGTTTAAGAAAATATCGATGGCCATCCTTGTTTGTCCCATCTGCTGTTCTTGGTCAGTATTTTCCAGATAGAAGCCTGAACCCAGTGGTAAGCTGGATTAGTTGGAAGCCACTGCAATTTTTCCCATATCCTGTCTTTACTATCACGGGATGTTCAACCACAGAAGCTGTGCCATCTTTGAAAAAAATGTTTAGGAAGTTCTTCAAGACAGAAACAAGGCATTTATGCCTTTCAACTCCTGTGGGACATCAGAAATTTTTACCATTACTTCACTATTAACACTGCAGTAGGAATTTCAGTCATGGACCAGGAGCCACTTGCATGGCCTTGTGCTTCATTATGAAAGTCAGAATAACAAGGTGGGCCTGTCATATGGGCTTCTCAGTCAAATTCACTGGATTCTTGTGCTGACATGCACTGAAGCTATTGCTGCAAGCCCTGGAAAGCGGCTTAATTCCTGCGCATAGTCTCAGATGCTGTTCATATGGTTAGACATCTCTCTACTTAAGAAATATTCCTAAAGAGACGTGAAGTGTCATCCTCTGGAACACAATGCATCTAAAGAGAGGAGACTGCTTTTTACAGGGCTACTGTAAGAACAGATGTAACAGTTTGGCATCATGGTTGTCGTCTGCTGTGAACCCTGTGCTGATGTTTCTGCACTGAAGTTGTTAACCTTCGAGGTACTGCACCAAGACCCTGATAATACTGAATTTGCTAAGGATAGTTTGTTACAAGTGAGAAAATGTGACCAATAATCATCACTGAATACACAGATTTCTTACATACCTTGTAAAATAATGTCATTTTTGAGTACTGAAAGGTTGCTGGAAAGTCACTCAGCATCACCAGGGTATCACTTAATTATCATAAGCTTATTTGTGTTATTTTCATAAAGGAAACAATCACAAAATGGATAAAAAAAGGACACACTATTACAGAATAGTAAAAATCGTAGTTGAAGATATTAATCGCACTGAATCCAATGAGGTTTTGGCAGATAATAAACGAGTGATAGATTGATCTCTAAAATCACATGCATATTATGAGGATAATCCTCCCTCTAATGCAGGGTCATAGAATTTTACAGTCTCATAAGCTTGCAAGGTTTCACCTGGAACATCAAAACAATTGCTAAAAGCACAATAAATTCTACAGCTAGCCATCCTGCTTACCCTCCTGACCTTTCAAATCTTATAAAAACCCAAGCTCATAATTTTTCACTCTATGAATTTCAACTTTTTTTTAATATAGTATATTCAGAAGGTTACTTCATCTTTTCTATGTAATAAAAAAGAGATCCATCCCATTTGATAATATTTTGTGGCAATAGACATTTTTTCTTGAAAGGACTCTGAGTGTTATCACTAGAGTTAATGGGATTGTGGGGCATTGCCAGTTGTTTTATCTGGTTAGAAACATTTATTTTGAGTCATGCCCTTCTTGTATGGGTTCATCTATCAGTCCCTATTGGAAATTACATCCAGCAACTGCTTTGGAAGAAGGTTAAGTAGCACTAGTGTCTGTTTCCTATGTTAATCTCTGGTATTGTGAATCGCTGTGCTTTGGTTTTCAGAAAGTCATAAAGGTTAAAGTTTCCTATTTCTCAGCACCAAACTACCATTCAGTGAAATTAATATTTCTTTTCCAGCTAGACAATTAGGAACATAAAACCTATCAGTACACAGTTTTAGTACAATGTGTTATGCCAATACTTTTATGTAGCCCAAAACCTGTACAGTATGTGTCACATTTCTGAAGTGACACAAGTTAATAAGCAAACTGTCACAAAGATACTCCCTGGCCCCACTGATATGGATAGGAAGGAAAACCAGTAAGAAAACATATACAAAAGAAAACTAAAAATTATATATGCAAATAAAATAAATTAGGGCTTACACATATCAAAGTTGAAGAAAACACAGCTCAGAGACATCAGCAGATAGAACAGAAAAACAAAGGACATCTTAGAAACAACTAACAAGCAAAAGCGAAATCAGAGCAAGGGCTTCAGACTGGTGTTCTCTGTGTGAAACCCAACAGAAGACAGCAGCACCCTGTTAAGGCAAAGCAGATCAGTCCTCTGATGATTTCACCAGTGGGGAAAATAATGTTCCACACCATCTTCATCTGACATCTTTAGCAAGCTTGGGGAAGGATTGCTGTCTCTTCTCTGAGAAGAGAGACCTGCTGTCCTTCATGTTGTAGTGGTCAAAACTCTAGTTGAGATTGTGTCCTGGTTTTGGCTGGGATAGAGTTAGTTTTCTTCCTAGTAGCTGGTACAGTGCTGTGTTTTGGATTTAGCATGAGAAAAATGTTGATAACGCACTGATGTTTTGGTTGTTGTTAAGTAGTGCTTACCCTAAGTCAAGGACTCTTCAGTTTCCCATGCTCTGCCAGTGAGGAGGGCAACAAGAAGCTGGGAGGGAGCACAGCCAGGACAGCTGACCTGAACCAGCCAAAGGGATATTCCACACTGTAGACAATCATGCCAAGTATATACACTGG
>NW_009614353.1:21270-39912 GCF_000690535.1 Cariama cristata | reverse complement strand
GGTCCGCGGCCCCTCACCGCCACCTTACAGCGTTGTTATGTACCAGGGTGCTGTCCTGAGGCCCACAGATACCATTGCCAGTCTTAATAAAACTTAGGGTGTGAGCTCATGCAGAGTGCCACGCTGCCCGCTCTCTGGCGTTGCCTGTGCAGTGTCTCTTATGACATTGGGAGTCCTCATGGTAATAAAATAAAGCATATGAGTAAGGATTGACGGGATTGCAGTCTGTGCTTCTTCTTTTCCTTGATAACATGAGCGCAGAATTAGATTTGGAAAATTGTTACTGGCTTTCAGGTATTTTTCTCTTTGTCTTGGTGCTGCTATTTTAAGCTATAAATCAATGTTTCTGTCAGACTAGCTTTCACTCCTAAATGTTTCAGAGCAAACAGTGTGCTTTCTGCGCAGTGTTTGAACACAGCCAGTCCTCCCAGCAGACACAAGGACGTATAGAAAGAGCAATTAACTCAGTAAGGCTTCTGGTGTGCACAAGGATCTGTCTTTGTAACTTCCTAGTACTGGAGTACGTTGTTGGAACTACAAGGATAGTTACAAGTTGTAGGCCTAAAGAGCTGAGAAAAACAGATTTTGTGGAAAGTTAGAAATCTTATCAACACCTCTAGCTCTGAGTTTCTTTTTCTGTTGTTCTCTTTTAGTATGCTGGGAATTGTGTTTACGTGTGTATATTTATTGAATCTGCAATGGTAGAAGTCAGGCAACTAATTTCCATCTTGTACAATCTAGTTTTGTTTGGAAAGAGATATACCTGTAGGCTTGATAACAGATAATCAAATTATGTTATTGGCATTCAAAACATACTTAATATATCAGCCTCTCAGCAGTAATGAGTGTATTAATTCACTTGAACTGTGCACCATAAGAGTATTTTATGTTGTTAGCTATTGGCTATATAGCATGTACTTATCGTTTCTAGTATATGCATTCCCAGCAGCTCCTCTTTAGCATACTATGGATCAGTAATAATGAGCACACATAAAAATCCTTCTGGATAGTAATGTGCAGCAGCTGGGAATTACAAAAAGCAATTAATCCATGTTATGAACTAATAATCTGCTAAATTCCATTTTGTGGGAGTATGCAAACCTAGTAAAAGACGTATTTAGTCATTTGTGGGACTTGCACATAAGCTAAGTTACCTGATTAAAATAATTGCTTTAAGTCTAGGATCTTGTATACTGAGTTCTGGCTGAAATAAGCATGCACATGTGTATGATTTAAAGAAAAAAGTGTTATCATTATAAAAAGCTGTCTTGGTGGCTTTAATAGGTATAGTTACTACAAGCAGAATAAAATATAGAACAGATGGACATTTTTGGTAGTCTTCTAAAACTTTACTCATCTACAGGGCCAAAATATGTGTATTTGTATTTGTGTGTATGTTGGTATTAAGAGTTTGTTTCGCTATTTGGGTTGTATTAGTGTAATTTTTGCCCATGCAAAAATCAATTTTTACTGTCTGTACTATGTGGCTGTACTGCAGGCCCATCACTGAAATTCCCTGCCTGCTATTGCTGTGGCTACCCAAGTTTTGAAGCTAAATCTAGCAAAATTCCATGCAATTAACAGCAATACATGTAGCACTGCTTTTTTTTTTTTTTTACTTTTTAAGTACCAGCTTTACAATGTTTTCTCTTTCCTTTGCAGTATTCAGATCTGTCACACTGATGTCATATGAATAACAGCTTTGCAGCAGGTACTTTTTTAAAATGCTTTATTGCCCTTTGCACTATTCAATCTGTAATTATACATGAATTATGCTGCTATTGTGAGATTACTTCCCCAGTTTATACAGTTTCATTAACCAGGTCCTAACAGATGGTTAGAAAGTAACGATAGATTTGATCACAGTATTTTCTGTTTATTGAGTGCAAGGTGGAAATGTATGAATTCTTTTGTTGTCTTCTGATATGGTATTACACATGCAACAATGGATTCTCCACTGAGAAAAAAAGAGATACTGAACCTCCTTTCCTTTCCACACACTCAAAATCTTAGTATTGTTAAGAGGCAGTATCTATTATTAGCACAACAGTGGTGACTAGCATCTCAAATAAGTTAAAGCAGTTAGAATGAAAGGATTACCTTTTTCCGTGTCTTTTACTATTTCATAAGAACTCAGATGAGTCCAGGTAAACCCATCTCTGCAGAGAACTTGATGTCAGCAGACTTCTCTGCTTACAAAAATCTCCACTGATTTTCAGGCCATAATGTCTCTCTGTCCCAGATGATCACACAATAAATTCTCCTTTTCTTACATGTAATGAAGTCTTTTAATGAAGCAAAGAAATCCTCTCTTTACTTCCACTGAAGTAAGTGAGATGTATGAATACAGAAGTAATAGTCTTTGGTAGAAAAACAGAGAACACTGTGTGCTTACAAACAACGTGGCTGCAATGCGGCCTCTGCCACAGTATCTTTCGGAGAGTTCTGTATCCTGCGGTCAGGGTACATGGCACTGCAGCTGCAAGTGGCAGGAGCAGTGGAACAGAACTATTTTCAAAGAAAGAGCTTCATTAACTTGCAGTTGTCTGTAATTATAAAGTGTTTTGCTAGTATTAATACTTTATGGAAGTGCATGTGTCTGGTTAGGTCTAAGCACTAACTTACATTTTACAGTAGTTATTTTCAGTATTAGGTACCACAGCAGAGAAGGATCAAGTTTTCTAGGTGTATGCGCTTGGCTGTAATTAATCACTTTTCCCTGGAATGACCTGATGTTGTTCCTCAACTGCATCAACTCTTAACTTTTCTGAGTGACACCTGAGTAGCTGCCTGAGAAAGTTTACAGAAATGCCGTGTTCATATGTTGCGTAAACTGGATTGCATCACTGTCTTGATCCCATGAAGATTTAAGCATATGTTGAAATTTAAGGGTTAGAGTCTCTTTTTATTAGCTTCTGGAGAATTGGAGGCTACTGTTGATCAGTGGCCATAGACTCTAAGGTCAATGCATTCTGTACTTCCTTCTTATCAAGCATTAACTTTGGGTAATCTAAGGAGTAAGCAATGGATGATTGACGTTAAAAAAAAAAAAAGACAAACAAAATTTTCCTTTCTATGGTAATGTCTGCCTTAAAAATAAATTTTAAATTTGTCATGGGTTTGTTGTAGAATGGTGTTACTGTATTGATAGCTCTAGTGCACATGTGGCTGGCACAGAAGGAATACCTTAGGAGATATGACAGTGTAACTTCACCATAACAGTCTGTCAGTGCCTTGCCATTTTAAAGATGATTTCTGTCACGAAACTAGGGTTAGGTTCTGTTTAGTTCGGGGTCTTGGCTGGCTCTGTTCTAGGAACTGCAATGAGACCAACACTTCAGGGTTTTTCTACACTGACTCATCATCAGTCACTATCTGAGCTAGATGGGAGCAGCCTGTTAGGATTGGAAATGTGAAATCAGAATTGTCATCCACCTCTGGAAACCAAAGTTTGTTTCATTGCACGACATTGCTTGGTTCCCAGCTACCCTTCCATGGGTATGTTGTGGTGTTAAAACATAGTGGGGCTTAGATCTGCAGAGAATGCTGCTATCAGTTCACCATCTCCTTCAAGGAGTTTCTTGCTAGAAGTCCTACACAGCTATGTAACATCTACTGGGAAACCAAGAGTGCAAATGTAGTTTATTTTTTCATTTTCTTTCATAGCCAACTGCTATGAACCCAAAACATTTTATTAACTACACTGCATTCTTAAGTAGTTTATTGTGGAGTACCGCAACAGTTGTAACACCACAATTCAAGAAATGTTTTTAAGAACATAAAATGTATAAAAAGGAAATATGAGCATATTAATATATATGTGTATATATAGTAATACTTATTCTAGAAATTGCTAACTAGGAATGAGGTTCAAAAAAACCACGTTTTCCTACTTTGCTTCTGAAAAATTCCAGGTGAGAGTATATTATCATGTATATGTAAAGCATGTATAATAGTGTATGTGTAGTTAAAATTACACAGTCTATTCACAGTAAAAGCAAAGAAAAAGCCTTTCTACTCTTGTGACAACATTACTAGGAACCTACGATAGACTTTGGTTTTTCAAAAAGCAACAGGTAGTTTTCAGGAGCTTGAGTCTGTGATTGGATAGATGAGTACCCCTACAAGAAAAAAGAATTGAAAAAGCTATTCCTATATATCCCACCAATATCCCACAAATATCACATTTGTTACGGCAGTGTTCTTTTAAATAACATTTTAGCCAATGAGAGATGTACACTTGTGTTCTGAATATATGTATGCCGGCTCAGAGCTTGTCAATATAATTGACTACCTGGTAAACAATCTGAGTGCTTTGTTCACAGTAGGTGACCATTTTAACAGTCTAAACATTCATTTTACCACTAGTGATTTTGATAAGCATTTATGATCATGTCTACACATGGACACAGGGAAATTGAAGTAAATAAACTGAAGATGTTAAATGTGTTTAAGTTAAGAATATTAAACCTCATGTGGATGCTGTCATTCAGCTTTAAATGGCCTTTGCTGCACTATGATTCTTTTCCAAGAACGTGTTTTGGGGAGCAGTAAGACTCTTGTGATCAAGCAGTTTACAGAGCTGCTGTATCTACCAGCTGAGATGTGGCAACTGACTTCTTGTATGCTCTTTGTGCATTTTCTGAAAAAGGGAAAGGTTGGTTTAAGTCACTCTTGTTGATCAGTTTAAGCTTCCCTGTTTTAATTTGCACTGAAATGGACAGATACCTTAGCTGAGATGCCTACAGCAAGTTCTCAAATTTTTTTTATCTGCCTTGCAAGAACACATCTTGATAGTCAGGTCTTGATTAAGTATTTTTGCATATAATTACATTCAATTCAATTTAAAGGACCCCTGTATCCAAATCAGCCTATAAGATGATCTGTGCAATGTTTGCATTTTTTGGGGTACATGTTTATCAGTGCCTCTACAGCCTTATTTTTCCCCCTGTAATATTAGGTGCTTGCATGTATCAACTCCTTTCCTAGTAGTTCCTCATATTGGATTTGATTTACCAAAGTATTAAAGCGTGTGTTATTGGTAAGTGTAAGATTAGTGTGAAATCTTGAGTGTTTTGCTGGTTTGGAGTTTCGTAAATTATTTATATCCCTACTGCAGAATGAACATGCTCAGGGAGTTCTGCGATTTTGTGTACATTCCAATTCACCACAAAGCCAAAGCCTTTGGACTAGCCAAGACTTCTGGAAAAGCCACTGACCAAAATTAAATAATACTGTAGTTAGTAATAATAAACTTTTTGAATATATACGTGTATGTAATTTGCTTTTTTACTGGATAATCGTGAAGATCTTTAACTCTTTTATAGATTCTTTATGGCTTAAATGATTATCTTATTTAGCATGCATACTAAGGATTTCTAGCTTTGTATTAGTAGATACAGGAGTTTACTGTCATCAGCAATTACTAAATGGTCAAATTAGGCAATACTTTAAAAAGAAATTGCTAGATAGCACCAAATTTCTGAATATATGTATAAACTCCTTCCATATACACTGGAGATACAAATCCACAGAATAAATCACATTGACATACTTTTGAGTTTCTTATCTGTGCCATATTCGTTAATTCATTTTGACTAAAACTCTTCTAGTGTCCCAGACCTCAGAGGATCTTGTAGTAATTACAATAAAGAAAGAAAATTAACCTAATACAAAAAAACTTCCTTCTTCCTGCCCAGAGATCCTGAATCTAGAGTTATTTTCATATAATTGGACCTTGTATTTGCAGAAAATTCAGTAGGACTCGTTGTAAGATTGCTCTGTGAATGTATACGTTTTGTTCTCTGTTCCCCATAAAAATGTAGTAGTGTCACAGAAAGAACAGTGTGTATTCAGCACTGTGCCACTCATAGGTTTAAAGATCTTTAGGACTGTAGTGAGAGTTGTACCCTGTTGCAAAGGGAAGAATCCAGAATTACATTGATCTGTGCAATGCTTCTGGGCTTGAAAAAAATATCCTCATGCCATGTTATGTCCATAACATTTGTTTTAGAATCTTTTTAAAGTGTACTGAAAATATGATTGTCTTTCTCTTAGTCTCCTCTATAGCTAAATTCATAGCTATTAAGAATTAAATTGTGAATCTCTTACACATAGAGAAGATCCCTGTGCTTTGCCTTACTTTCCTGTAAGGGTCAAGTGTTAGTGAACTGGATTTTTCCTCCTTTACACTGGTGAGATTACTCATGTGAGTATTCAGAGATAGAAATGAGAGATTCATAAATCCTGTCCTAAAGGAGCTTGGCTATAAACTATTAGTTCTGCTAAAATATTTTAAAATAACTCCGATTTATGGTATTATGTTCTATATGATATCATGTATTCAGTCCACTGACAAAAAAATAACACTTGATTAATAACAATTTTAACATTTTTTGAAACTGGCAGATCCTTGGGTTCCACTGTCTTAGAGCTGCTGGAGGATAAGAAGCAAAAATTAAAGGCTACTAAGTTTACTGCAGATGCCCTAAAATTTCAGGGGTAAAATGAAATTCCCGTGTAGGTTTTCGACTCTGTGTATAGAAAAATGACACTGACACCAGGCAACAATATTTTCCATGCAAGTGTGTCATTCTTTACAGTTGCATACTGAGTCAGCACTGCCAATTAAATGTGGTACACAGTGGTAATGTGTGTGCAAACTGCTGCCAAATGAGGGTCAACAGCCTCAGCAATGTCACACTGTGCAAAGCATGCTATGCTCATGAAACTTTTTCTCCTGAGACAAACTTTCTGCATTCATTACAGTTTCCCTTGCAAAGCAGTTAGCCAAGCCTATAGTTACATTTTTCACTCATATTGTATTTGATTTACATCAGCTGAAGGAAATGGTAATGTGCAAGAGTGACTCTGGAATTTAAACAGAAACCCACAAGGGATCTCCATACTACAGGCCAACTTCCAAATATGGGAGAAGAGAAGCAGCCGTAGTAGGCTGGGAAGCCATCCTCAGCACCGCAAGGGACAAAATAGTCGGGAGTACATGAGCTTCTTGGAATTTGTTCAGAAAGGTAACTGCTGTAATGCTTTAGTCAGAATAAAGGAATGAAATACAAATACTGTGATAGCAGAAAGAAGCATTGTTGAATGTTAACTCTCTAGGCTCCGAACAGAAGTGCAGCTATTTTTTTCAATTCTATTTTTCAGTATGTAATAGTGCACTTACCCCAAATCCAAATGTGTATCCATACTCTGCCAATACCAATCTGTTGGGATTGCAGATTTGCCAGGAAGACTCATAAGAAGAACGCTTGTGAGAAGATTAGTGGGGCTTACTACCAGGTCTGGTTGAAATTCTACCAGAACAGTCTCTCAACAGAACTAAATTCACCAATATTTAGACCCCACATTCTGCAAATTCTTACTCAAAGGCTTAACAAGAACTTTTAATATACTTTTAACATAGGGAGGACCTTTACAAAAAGCCCCAAGAAAGTAGAGGATCAACAGACTCTAACTACTAGCTGGTAGATTCACTTGTGTTTAGCTGTTGCAGATTTTCGAGGCTTCTGACTTCCGTAAGTAGCAGTAGTTGCGTGTCAACCAGGCACGTAGAGAAGCTGTGGCCTACAGGCCAAAGGTGTACAGAGCCAAATCAGCGAGTGCAAGTCTGACAGAGCAGAGGGCTGCAAAGTGGTGCACAATTCTAGTGAGCCACTGTTTACAGAATATTTTGGAAGTGGTACCCTTATTGGCTGCATTATAGGTAAAGTTTAGGACCTTTTGTTAGCATGAGGCTAAATCTGGCTTTTAGAAACAATCAAGGAAAATTAAGCCAATGTCTTACAAATTGAAATGCCATTAGAAAATCCCTCTTACGGAGGTGGGCTTTTTGTGAAGGAGAATAATTTGCAGGCTACTTTCCCTTACTCATTGTGAAAGAGCTGTGAATTTTCTAGAAGAATAGCTCAGGCAAGAATGGCTGTGGAAGAGATAGGGTGCTTGTTGTCCTGGGAGACTCTGTTAAAGTGAAGGTGGAGGTAAAAGTTTCTGTTTTTCTATTCAAACTGACTAAAGGAAGTATCCTGTGTTCTATTAGCCAAAGAGATTTGATTGCACTGTTTCAAACTTGTGAAACTGACTCTGCTGTCTGAACAACAATTGAATTTTAGTTTCTTTAGAGTGGTATATTATGGTGGTATATATGAGAGTATGTTATTTATGTTTCATTAGGCAAAAGCATCAACATTTCTCTCTGCAGGTTCTAAGCAACTTCTTGTGTGCCTTCATGCCTTTTCACTACCACTACTACCATAATAGAGATACCATGTGCAAGTTGTAATGGGAAGGACTCCTAAATTTCAATTCACAAGTCTCTCAAATTAGGATTGTAATGTTGAAGTTGAGTCATAGTGATTCAGCTAATGTGCCATCGGTGAAAGATTTAGTAGAAGCGCTACTAAATTACACCATTAGCTTTCAGAGCTGTCCAAAATAGGAAATGTTGCAAGTTTGATAAAGTTGTTTCTGTCTAACTGCAGAAATTTTGTGCTCTATTCTCTAAGAAGACATTGCTTTGGCTGCTGTTTGTAAGATGCAGTTTAACCCCCAAAAGGCTTAAACCCTAATGCCTGATTTGGTTCTGCTTTTCACTTTCCATCCCTATACATGATCATGGAGTCCAAAAATCAGTTTGCAAAGAGGTAAAAGGCTCTCCCTCGCAGTACATGCTTAAACTGCTCAGACTTTAGTTGGAGATTAAAAAAAATAAATAAGTGTTATCCATAGCTGTAAATGACAAAATAAGGGGTTCTGAATGTTAAGAGGTTATGACTTCAGTAGAGATATATTTTCACTATAATGTCATGAAAAGATGTTATCGATTCCCAAAGTTTTTATGGAACAAAATTCAAAAATCCAAAATGTTCAAAAGCTATTTGAACAGGTTCACAGTAAATAATCCCATCAGGGTCTATTAAACACAGAGTCACTATTTCTGGCTCAAGAAGATCCTCAGCTTTAGATTTTTCAGCTGGATATGTGTACTTTGGGAATTGTTATTTTATTCTTGCCCGGCTTTTGTACTCTTTCATAGATATCTACTGTTGACTACTGTCAGCACTGGGGTACTGTGCTAGATGAAACACATGGCCTGACTGTGTGTCTTTATGTTGTTCCTGTAAAATGATTCTGCTCTAACCCCTGAAATCAAGAACGAAGGACCAAAACTGACAATGAGAAACTTCAGCGTGATGATGTGTGATACAAAAGTAACTTATCTGCTGTTGCTGTCACTTCCTCTTTTCTGCGTGACTAAGCTTCTCTTCTGCTAGAATTGACTCTTCTCTGTTACAACAAAGATACATATTGTATAAACACAGCACTGTTCTTATTTCAAAAGTAGTGATAATGTGAGGGAAAACAGAACGCATGCTGCATCATCATGTCCTGACCCGATGGACAACCGTGGAAACAGTGATCCCAGCGGCACAGCTGCAGGTGGAGTGCGCTTATGGAGTGGGCTTGCATCTAGTCACGTGGCAGAGACTGACTGCTGCAAACCTCTAACAGCCACGCCTGCTTTTAGCACTCAAAAAGTGAGAAAAAAATTGTACATATATTAAAGAGACCCATTTGTGTACTCCCATGCACCTTATTGACATGCTTATGAAACTCTCTGTGAGATGTAATCCTTGCATCTCCTTCATGTAAGCTGGGAGTAAACTTGTGGCATCTCTCCTCCAAAAAAGAAGTCTGGAAACAACCTCCCATGGCTTCATGCAAACCTATTTTCTTTCCAATTTCTAACTCTCTCTAAGTAACATAGCCTAAAAATTCCATGTGTCTTTAATTAGGTTTGCATTTCTCTTGGAGTCTGGGAGAGAAGGCAGAGAGAACATAATGCAATAGAAACCCAGGGAAAATTAAATCAGAAAATGAGGTAAAGAAAACAGACTCTGAACGAAGGACTGAGACAGGGAGAAAATTTCTTTTGGGAAAATCATATAAGCATTCTGCAGTCAGGACTGCTTTGTATATCTGAGAGCTTTCATGAAGGGAGGGGAAGATTTTATTGTGTGAAATGACAGAGAGAATAGACTTCCTTTTAGCAAAGGAAACATGCCTTCTATATTTTAATTTCAAAGTGATAGTAAAGGAGAGGAAGAATATGGGTTTAAACTGAAGCAAAACATTTTAAGAAATCCCTCCACATCTGAGTCGATACAATTCATGCATCCACAGCACAAAACCCTTGGGACATCAGCTTCCTTCAGCTCCTGTAGGAAACCAGTTCCTCTATAGCTTTTGGGAAGAGTTAAAAATAATATCACTAAGTATATTTCCAAATGTGATTACCAGCAGGGAAGGCCTATGCTGTGCTAACAGTTGCCAGTAAAGCTCTGTACAGGCAATGTGTTTCTGAGGGTAGTTGCAGTACTTGGTCACTACAAAGTGTATCAATCACCTCGGCACAATTGCTTTCTGAATCTTGCAGCTGAGAGAATCGTGGGGATAACAGTAACGTTCGACGCTGGACACTGGACTCTGGTTCTCCTTTTAGCTGTTGAGTTGTAAAATACAGGATCAACATCGATTTAATATGTGAAGTACAGAGAGAATCATGGTTGATGAATTTGCATGGCTCAAACCCTAATAGCAAGTACCTTTCAAGTGGTTATAGAAAGGGCTCCAACAGTCTGGGGACCCCTTTGATTGCATGTCAAATGTCCAATGCCAAGATGAGATATAAATGTTAGTTGCCACATGTTATGGGAGGAAGTAAACCTGCCAGTGCAAGAACAGATGGCATTGCATGAGGGCTTTCTTACATGAAACGTGAAAGAAAGATTATTATGTCCACGATACTGATCAGCTGGGGAACACAACAGGTAACATGGTCTTTGGATTTGTGGATTTGTATTTGTGGATAGTCTTTACTTAAGAAAACTTATATCCCATTCCACACTAGCAGACAAGTGTCATTACTCTTCTTGAAAACAAACAAACAAAAAGAATGCAAAAAGAACATGAGTATTTTTTTAAGAAATAAGAATATCACAGATGACCTACTACACAATGCAAAAATCCAAAGCAGTTGTGCTGATTATAGTAGCGAGAGGTTTGTGTTTTCCTTTTTCACACAGCCTTTAATAGTGGGTGCAAGCAGATAATCTCTGAGATGCTGTATGAGTAGGAGACCGTGGCCTTTGCAGTGAAATCCTGCAGATCACACTGAATGATGCAATGGTCTACACCACTGTAGAGGGAAGGAGGAAGTGGAAATGCTCCACCCTGGCTGCTGCCATTCTGCTCTCTCCATCACCCACAAAGTGAGAAGGAGCAGAGTTGCAACCCAGGCCTGACCTGGGCTTATGTCTCTAAGAGAACATTAGGAAAAGACCAAATAAAACTAAACAAACAAACAAACAAAAAACCATAACCACCCAAAACCCACCTAACCCACAAACAACTCAATATGCTGAATCTGCACAGCTTAGGTTCTGCTCAGGGTCTCTCCACTCCAGAGCTGGAATTGCAGGAGCTGCATAAATGCAAGAACTTGGGAGGCTCAGGAATAGAACAAGAACAGAGAGAGAACTCCCTAGTAAATGCAGGTCCAGAAGAACAACAGGTGCTAGAGGTCAAGGGCTGAGGTGCCTTGTTACAGAAGAGCTATGTAAAGAATCTTGCCGAGCACCTGTCCATAGTGTCCCAGGCTTGATTGTTCTGTGATAACATCTAAAGCTGCCAATATATATATTAAAAAAAAAAAAAAAAAAGACAAACCAAAAAGAAAAGAGAAAAAAAAAGAGAAGAAAGAGAAAAGAAAAGAAAAAAAGAAAAGAAAAGGAAAGGAAAGGGGGGAAAAGGAAATAAAAGAAAAGGAAGAAAAAAGAAAAACGAAAGAAAAGAAAAAAGAAAAAAGAAGAAGAGTAAAAAAGAAGAAGACAACAACAATGATGATGACACTCATTTGGAAAGAGTCATTTATGAAAGATTCAACTCTGGGACAAGCTGAGACAAAAAAGGAGTCCTAAGGAAAGAAGTAGCCATTATGATAAAATAATTGGTTTCTTACTGATAACAAAATAACTTAAAAGTACATGCAACCATAAATTGAGTTATATTTAAAACAGTGATAATGGCCTACAATCAGCTTTGAGCCTGCAATAAAACATGTTAAGTACTGTTAAGTTACAGCTTGCTTTCAGTACATTTGAATGTATGGACACTGCAGGAGCATTCCAGGGAATTAACCGTGCAGCTGATAGTACTGCAGAATGGAGAATTGTGCTTCTTCGCTCTGTATCCAGTATGTGAGTCTCCCGCCCCACCCAGAACCAAAGGAGTTTTGTTTCTTTCTGCTGCACTGTTTCCCCTTCTGCTCTCTGTAGGCTGAATTTCTAGTAGGGCAGTACATGGGAAACAAGGTGGCACTGGCTGCCTGGCCTGCAAAGTTAAACAGACAGCAGCTGACACCTTAGAAAGGTTTTTTCTGACAGTTGCCATGGTCAGAAGATAGCTTTTACAGTGAGAAGAAGTAATCTCACACTACTGCTGATGCTACTGCAAATGTTTCCGTATTCATGGAATGCTCCAGAGCTTCATGAAAATCTGCAGGTTGTTTCTCTTTTCTCTTTTTTCATTCCCAGCTAGCACCCAACAGCCACACTGAGTTCAGACCTCTTAGTATTCCAGAAGCAGATAAAGATACTTTTATTTGATATAAGAAAGTACGTCCTATTTACATTTTCCTAGGAGCACAAATACTTACACAGACTTTTCATAGGAAGGTAGCAGTTGTCAGATAGATCAGACCACTAGCCTGTCAAGTCCTGACACTTTCAGAGGAAGGTGTAAGAAGCCCTACTTAGGAATTCCCACCCAAGGTAGAAAACCAGGGGGTTTTCACCCCTGTAATGTGGCAGTGAATTTCTCCTGTTACTTTTCTTGTAATGTGAAAGGCTGAGCAAGCTCATTTCTGCCATGAAATAGTACATGCTGGGTCAGAATTCAGATGCATGCGTTACACTACATATGAAAATCCCACTAGGATAGTCTTTTTTACAAGCTGCGTGATTCACATACTGGCAAAATGACATTCAGAAGTATTTGGACTTGCTGAGCTCGCGAAACTCCCATTGTAGTCTACAAGAAATACAGGTACAACACATAATGATTTGACATTATCAACAGTTAATGCTCCTATCTTTTTGCTACCAAAAATTAATGTTATGAAGTACCTGAAAGTATTGTTTAGCAGTTATAGTAATATCTATTCACCTGCTGGTAGATTGATCTCCCTATTTGTGGATATTCTGTTTTCTCTGCAATGATAGTATTACTTATATCTATTGATGCTCTTTGCAAGTTCATTCAGCACTATGTATTTTTCAAAGGATGGGTTAGATATTAGCTGATGTGTAGTAGTCTCTTCTGAGATTGGCATGGAATAAGTTCTTATTTTAGAAAAGAAGGAACTGAGACTATTTAAAAATAAACATTTTTATAATTCTTTGATAGTACCTGGAAATTGCTAAGTCATATTTTTAGACTTAGTCTGTGGACGGCTCTTTTTGAGCCATTTGAGAGCACTGTTTCCATGTGCTTTTATTTTATAGGTTAAGAAGTGATCTCAGAATTAGCTTCCCAATTCAATGCTATCGTGAGTTTTAGCCAGTCGTCTTGGATACAGTGCTGAATTAGCAACTGAGTACACTGTTGGTTCTCTTCTGCTGATTCTGGATATTCTAAGTTAATTCTTTCAACTTCTCTAGCTCCAATAATGTACAGAGCTGAGAATCCATTCTCTTGAATACCTAACTTTAGATGTTAGTCTCTAGATAGAGATGATGTGATACTGCTTATGTCTTGACAGTCTCTTTTCTTCCACGCTCCCATTCTCGAAACGTTTTGCCTAGTTGTAACTTCCTTACACAGGGATGATTTATTTACTCTATGTAAATTTTACTACTGTAAAACTTCTGGAATACTCTCAAATGCTTGTAGGAACATTTGAACATGTGGGAGAATGCTTAATATTAGCTACTAGTTGTATATACACATACACAAAAAAGCGGAGCTTATAGCTGTCTTTCACAATTTCTACCTAAGCTTTGATTCAGCCCAGATTTCTTAAGTACTTAGCCCAACTTTGCAAAATTTTATCCAAGTCCTAAGCATGCAAGGAAATATCTTTGCTGAAATCCTCGTCTCACTGAATTTTGTAGCAGAACTCACACATATTTTAATAGAGCAAGGAATTTACCCCTGAACTTCAAAGAACTTATGAGACCTGGAAAAAAACTACAAACTTTTTTCCCTTTTCAGCATTACTAGAGCTTTTCATTTTGAAGAAGCTTGCAAAATTAATGCAACAGAATTATACGTTTAGGTGCGTGCACATTATTCCCAAACACATTCAGTCTAGACTTACACTTAACCATCCAGAGGTGCTCCTGGATATTGCAAAGAAAGCTGTGAAGCAGACAGGAGC
The DNA here is from genome assembly GCF_000690535.1 of Cariama cristata. Lineage (NCBI taxonomy): Eukaryota > Metazoa > Chordata > Aves > Cariamiformes > Cariamidae > Cariama > Cariama cristata. Next base: position 25,454 of record NW_009614353.1, on the reverse strand, counting down.
TGCCCTTGAACTATGTACATAAACACTCTGAACATTACTTAGCCTGTTTAAAACTAAATCCAACTTCTTACAGCAAATAAATTGCTTCTGCTATACAAGTTCCAGATACTAGCTCAGCTATAGATGTGGTCAAAAGTGTTTGACCTCAATAAGTGGTGATAAGGTAAAACACAGTGCACAGTTTCTGCTAGCTCACCTTTTTTGCAGTAAAGTGGTTAGCAAACTGCACAGAGATTGGTGGGCATGAGGTACCTTTTTGAAGAGCCACAAAAGATTAAGTAATGTATGGGAGGCTTTATAACTAAGATGGAAGTTGGGGAATATTCATTCAGTCATGAGTGTGGTTGATGAGTTTTAACACCTTCCAGAATGTTGTCCAGAGTCCCCAGAGCTTTCAGACACTCTGGGAGATGACAAGCAGCTCATATCGGCCTCTGAGGCAGAGTTTATATAGTCTGTGACATTCCAACATGCTTTTTGGTAACAATAATCTATTACCATTACAAAACTGCTATTAGCATTCTCCTGAGAGGTAAGCATATGCCCTTGGTTATGTTTAAACCCCTGACCCGAAGTGCCTCAACTGCAGTTGGGGGCAGTGCTGCCCATTTCCTAATGATTTACAGAGTTGTCACAATGTACAGAGTAGAGCTGTAAACTTCTAGCAGATCATTTGTCCCGCTCCCCTAGTAATTCTAGGAATAATCTGTCTACTTCATGTGGGACAATATTAATTTTCTATTTGCTGAAGAACTGGGCATACCAAGTAGCACTCAGAAAGCTATCAGAAAGACAAGTATTTCTTCTTCCAGTGGAAATTGTATATATTTGTCATGAAAATATCAGGAAGGCAGTGTAAACTATGATTTTATTTACATGTTGTCATATGCAAAGACACAAAGACCTTGTCTTTACTTGGAATTAGGCCTGCAGACACTGACATAGAGGAAAGAGTACAACCTCCACTCCTGTAAGAGAGACAGCAAACTTCTTTTCCCAATCATGGGGTAACCTCCGCTCATAGTATTTTTTATTCCTTTTTTCTGTGAGTTTACCTCGTGCAGGAACACCAGAAGCTGCAATTGTGGCTTACTCTTTCCATGTAGCTAGAACAGACCAGATAATGCCATAGATTTCAAATGATCTGCAGTGCTGCAACAAGGTGGGCTGTGACCTGAAGTCAAGTTTTTGAAGAGCAGCACCCCAAGATGTGCAATTCATTGTGAGTGAAACAAGACTTCTCAGTTCAAAGTATTTAATATCAAGCAAAGATTTTAAAAAAGAGGTAAAAATGAATTGTGTGTGAAAGCTAATTTAAAATCCCCTTTAAAAACTGGCCACCTTTAATTTGTTCAGAAATACTAGAACAGTTCATACCTATCAGTGGGAATTCAGTGACAGGTCATGAGACAGGCTCCCTTCATGCCGTGTGTATCATCACTCCCATTTAGCCTATTGGCTAATCTAGTTGTTATTAACTCACAATCTGAAACAAATTCATTACCCAAATCCATACTTCTTATGCTATAACTTTCTCCTGAACCTGATATGGTGGTGTGGAAGAGGCTTTAAAACAAAATACTAATGCAGACAACTTGCCTCATCATGCCCACAAGCCACAGTGTCAGCCAGCTAAGCTTTAAAGGAGTTCCCCTCTGACTGCACTGTGTTCAGACACTCAGCAGTGTTTTTTGTTTGAAGGCTGGAGTGTTGTTGTTAGGCTTTTCTTTTGAGAGGCATAATTTTGTCTGCTCATTATCTGATGAAAAAAACTGCTTTCATTACAGCAGTTTAGTTAATTTTGTAATTCAACATTACTGACTCTAAAACTAGACGTTTTCTTCTGAGCCTTACTATTACTACTAATAGACCACTAGTTCTTGAGTTCTCTAATTATGTAATGCCATTACATAACTCTTAAATTAATATGTCTGATCCCCATATTGATTTTGGGGAGAAAAGCTCAGAAATGGGGCACTCTAATTCTAAAATCCCAGAAAGTAGTTTGAGTCACAGCACCTAATTACAACTCTACACTTAATTTCAATATGACATGACTTTTCAGGATCTGACTTACTTTCTGTTGTTCCCAGTAAATGTGCTAGTTTACTAATGTATTTAGTTTGCATTAGGCTAGTCTTTATCAGTGGCCAGTACAGGCCTAGGAAGGAATTCAGAATTTTCCTCTATTTATTGCCAAATATTTTTGTACTGTGGATAACGTCTATAAGTCTGTTGCAAAGGAAGTTTTTGGTACTCTGATTGCTCCTGAGACTTAATAATCTCAGAGATGGTGACTCCTAGAAATACCTTATATAGCTTGGGAAATGAGCTTTTCAGAACAAGATGCCCTAGTTCATAAATATGAACTCTACTTCTGCAGGAGTTCCTGGTTTCGGTTGGGGCCTTGAAGGTTCTACAGTGCTTCCCTTACTGAGAACTGTCAGGAAAGCTGGGTCACCTTTTCTATCTTCAATTTAAAGCTGTGTGATAGCAGAAAGCTAATGGCTAAACTTCTATAGAATCGATCAATCATCTTTATTATAATTTTTGGAAATATTTCTTTGAAGTGTCAGGTCATTTGATGATCAAAGACAGTTGATACTTTTTGAAGTACTGTTTTAAAGTGCAGCTTGATTCTAAGACAGGATTATGAAGTGGCTGTGGAATGCTCTGTGTTTGCACGTTGGTAGCTATCTCAAACCTTATCTGTTTATAAATAAAATGCTATTTCTGACAGCTACTGCTACAAATTCTGATTAGAAAGTGAAAGCTAAGGAGGGTTTTCTTCCCATTCATTAATTCCTTGCAGTAAAGAGCTCAAGTACATTAGGAAAGATGCAACATAAGAACCTTTGTAAAGACTGTCTATTTGAAGACTTGGTAGCCAAACAGGAGCCAGAATAAAGAGCTCTTTCCCAGAGTGGCATACGATGTGCAGCTACTATAGGAGTAGAAGCAGAAGATGCCAACTTTTCTCACCAGTGTTCACAAATCTGCTTTGGAATATTCCTTACAAAAAACAAAACAAAACAAAACCAACAAACAAAACAACTAACCAGATGTGCTTGGGTTTTAACTGGCACTTTCAGAAGTTGTGAGACTCTTAGTATAGAAAGAACCAGGTGTCTTTTCCTCGGGAGATTAGCTGTAGTGTATTCAAACACAAACGTAGCCCAGTCTCTGGCTTGAAGCTATCTGAAATAGCGCATCAGCAATGAGGAGGCTGTTGTCATTTAAATTCGGCAGAACACTGAGTTATTATACAGCATGCCCATATTACTACAATCTTTTGAATGACCATTGAGTCTAGCAACACGTGCAGACAACTCACCAAATATTTTCTTCCAGATTTCTTGCAAGTGTAGTGCATGCTTATTGCAAGCTTCCTCTTCTTCAAGACCACCAACTTTTGTAACGACAGGATATACTGTAGTTGCCAGAACTGTTCTGTATTTCTGAAATCTGTAAATCTACTCTTGCTAGCAGTCATGCGCAAAATAGTAGAAGGACTCAAAAATAATAAGGCTAACGAAGATTGCTGTAAAACAAAATCAAATCCAATTTAACAGCAACTAAAGCTATGAGGTTTTGACCATCAGATGTTTTTTGCTTTAGTGGAAAAAAGATATTTGGGATCTTGTAGCATCAAATCCTAACTTTTCATCCCACTAAGGGATCTGTGAAAATACTTTCCGTAATCTAAAATAAGACATGCGGACCGGAAGTATAAAGCCGCTGTTTTTCTGTGGGAAACTAAAAGCACATTCAGAGTTCCCTGAGTCAGGCTTTTTGCATTGTTTATTTGGAAAGACCTGGATTTCTGTTGCTTCATCAGTGTAAGTCATACAAGAAGAAAATTCATTGAAATGTGATAGGTACATGGAGAAGAATCCCTTTTCCCCTCACTGTTTCACTCGACTGTCACTGGCTGTATGATTGGCTCATGTACAAATGAACTCTCCTGCCCCTGGGAAAAGCCTTGGGGAATAGCTGCTGGAGATATTAAAATTTCAGTTTGTTCCTGTTTTCCTTTATCTGTTGACAAACATGTGATGCTTACATCTCTGTCAGGCTAATCTATTAAAGAAGCTTTGCCAGAGTTTGTTGTTGTGCTGATGTGCTCTGCCCCTGTGAAATTGTATATATATCAGTACTGAATTCTTTCTGAAGTTTGAGTTGCC
>NW_009614353.1:0-21239 GCF_000690535.1 Cariama cristata | reverse complement strand
ACAATATTAAAGACTAGTTCAGGGTCAGGAATGATCATCAAATAGCGGAAATAGAACAGCCTGTAGTCCCATTTGGAAAGCTATGCTGTTTGATACCAGTATCTTTGCCAGAATGTTATAGGCTGGAGCTGTAGTGCCTCTTGTATGGGAAAGTGAATTGTTTATCTGTTACAGCTGCTGTGTGTCTCAGTGGTTGCAAGTTATTTCTTATTTTGGGGGAGAAAATGGAAGGTGGGGAAATGGAGAATCTGTTAACAATTCCTAAATAAGTATGCCTTGGTTGGTACAGGGATCAGAGTCCTTGAGGATAACTCAGGAACCAACTCTAATTCACAAGACTTGGCATCGCACAACCCCTCAGTGGGCCATAGGTCTTATATGGTGCTAAGACCTTGTACTGGCTCTGCATGAGTGATGGATATCAGCACCCCTGCTGTGTATCAAGCTGAGCAAGCATTGATGAGGTCATACTGCGAGTAACTGTAGGAAACAATATGTGTATGAGGAGTGAGGGTTAAGCCCATGTATTGATGCAGCCTCCACTTTGTCATGGTGTAGCTTCTGAATTGTTAAGAGTCAAAACTGCCCTTCATCCAGTTTCCTGTCTTCCTCACTGAATTGTATACAGCTAAACTATGCTCTGTCTACTGATTTTCTTGATTCTTCCTGTTGTACTCTGCTAGGAAATTTTCTTGAGCTTCCACACTCCTAAGATAAATAAATCCTCCTTTGCACTCTCCAGCCTCACTGTATCCTCTTTGATATGGAACATTTTATGTCAAACCAAAACATTTTCAATTACCTTTCATAGTAGATCTCACTAAATGCATGATTATATATTGCTGTGGCTCTTTTTCTGCACACATATATTTAACTTACCTGCAGTATTATCAGGGCAGGAGCAAGACCTCCTCATGCGATGCTTATCTGTACTGAATCTTTTTTCTAATTCTTGCAAAACAACACTAGTGCTCAGTTACTGCACAGTTACCCAAAATATTGCAATTACTTTGTCTGTCTTATCTCTCAATGATAATGGCAATCTCTGCGTTAACCAGAATCACTGCCCTTAATATATTCCCTAATATATAACTGCCATGATTTTATGACCCCAGTAGCCAAATAAAGTTGAAATTCAGACAAGTTTGACTCAAGGAGTTCTATAACATCATGACATAACGCTGAAAAAGACAGAGAATGTTATATTAACCTTATGTAAATTTTAAAAAAAGTTATTTCTTTTCAATTTAAAAATTGTAAGTTGACAAAAGTTTGAAGATGTGCAAGAACTGGGAGCACACTACAGGGAACAGTTGATTTTGACTATTGTTTCAGTAATAAGCCTTCTGCTTAATTTGATGTGATGAGTTAGTATCATGATGGTTAGGGCAATAGGAATTTTAATAAAAAATGTCCTGCTATATGTCCATTCCCTCCCCTCTCACCTTGAAATCTTTCTCAGAAATATTGCAGGTAACTTGAGAATAGCCTGAGAGCAAAACTTGTAATGCAAAAATACATGAGTAAATCCTACGGTGATCAGAAAACATGACTCTCCCAGTGACCATTATTATGATCTTGTGACCAGCAGGAGGGAGAAGCATGGCTTAAAGATCACTAAGATGTCCTGTAGACTGATGCAAACATTTTCTTAGGTTCTAGAAAGCAGAGCCTGCTGCTCCTGTTCAGTGATGTCTTCCTTATAAGTGACTTATTTCTTGAGATTATTCTCAGAGTGCCAACATTTCTTTCAGTTAAAATAAAAATCTCAAGAATCCAGATTTCTGTGGTCTTTTTTCAGCTCTGCCACTCATGTCTGTCTATTATCAGACAAGTTCGAGCCTCCACGACTGAAACAGTTTTAATATTTACACATCTCAGAGCAATGAGTCACATCTTCGTTCTGTCCAGTAAAGCACATAGAGTTCATCATGAAATACAGTTATTTCCAGGCAGGCCTCCTCTCTGAAAAATATTAACAGGTGGAAACCCTAGTATATAAATTAACATCTGCTCTTCAAGAGAGGGTTATTTTTACCACCAGCCTGAGTTTGGTGGCTGCAAGTGTACCATGCAATGATATGCAGAAAGCATTTATAGCTAGAGTGCTCTGGACCTGTCTCTCCCTCATTTTTAAAGCAGAAGAGGCAAACAGTCTCATAATGTGTGTGTGTTTGTGTATTCATAACAGCTACATAAGGAGATTATTTGATTTCTAGGCACAGAATTAATTTGCACAGACTGAGAGAACTGGATCATGAATAGAGGACACCCAACACCAGATCCATGGATGCTTTGCAGAAAAGAAATGTACAGAATGATTTTTCATCAAAATGCAGCTTGTCTTTGTGGGGTTACTGATCACAATAAGCTTACAGTCATGTGAACATATCTAGAATTTTCATATGCTTATATATGAGAAGATGTCTAAGGGAAAAAGCATTTTTCTCCCTCCACCCCTTTTTTGCTTGGGGAAATATTATTAATATGTAGCTTCTCAGAAAATCTGTGCCTTTTTCTCAGTGTCTAGCTTTGTTTTTTACACTTTGCGAAACATGCATGCCCATGAAACTGAAGAATTTTTATGCAAAAAATTGAGCTGGTAACTGGATGCAATAGTCTTGTCTTCTGGCTGCTCTGCTGAGCAAGAATGAGACCTGATCACTAGTGGAATTCCCACTGACTCAGCCCAAGTGGAAGGGCAGTGACCTGCACGCTCCTCTCCTGCCCAGCAGCTCTCGTCATGGCTCATCATAGCGATTTCAGTGCCCTTGACACCACTGTCTGATCAAGCACTTGAGGCCCAGCAGTGTCCCTTGAGTGTGTAGGATAATGTTGTCTTATAAAAGCATGATATGTGCCTACAGGATTCCTGACAGAAAGGACCCAGCTTTATCTGGGTCCAGTTTTATGGAGAAGGACTGTACAAAAGAAAGCCCACGACAACAATGTAAAATGGTAAGTTGCGTTATGCTATAAATAGAGTTTAAGTTTAGGAATGAGGAATTCAGTGGTGAATCATCTGAACTTTCCTTCCTACTCACTGAATATATTACATGTTTTTAGAAAATTCTGCATTACTAATACTATAAAAATCTGCTTTTACTCATGAATTGCATTGCATTGCATATCCACAACTGAAAAAAGGGAGGTTGTGCTCCCCACATACTATCCTAGCTAGGCCACTAATATCACCTATTTTAAGAGAACTGCTGCTCTGTGTATTTTCATTTCTTGGTCTTTTCTGAAACATCCAGTATGAATGCCAAATAGAGGCATGTTTTTGATGAGTATCTTTTCTCTAGAAACTGGGCTGAGAGCCACAGACTTGCTTCCAGTGAACCACCAAAGCTTCTTTTAATTTGATGACCTAAGTTGCTGTTGAATTTGGATGAACTCAGACAAGTTTATATGTGAAAGTGTCTGTCTTTCATTGCTAATCCTTTGAGCTCTTCAGTCCTTTTAAATCCTCTTCTTTTTATGCTTAAAAAGGCTACATCTCTATCCAGACACTTTCAATGTTCTGCTTTCAGGACTTAAAAACAGATTTCAAGGCTCTTCCTGTATTTAAGATAATACTGATAACAGCAAAGAAATCTTTTTAGGCAAAGATGTTTGCAGCATCAGGCAGCATACAATATTCTTTTGATTGAGGTACGGATGTGCTTAATTGACTAAAATACATTGCTTGTGTATTTTAAAATTGTGTTTTCTAGGAAAAGACATATGAAATATGTAGTCAGGTTATCTGATGTCTTGCTTTAAAAAATTCTCCACCAATAAAACATCACAAAGTCTCCTTTCAAGAAAGGAGTCAGAAAATCATGTCATGATTTTCAAGGTAACATAACTAGAGATTGGAATATAGGACAGCAACAATGAAATGGAATAAGATGCCTGAGTTCAGAATAGTCAATGCTTCATATAAATAGGCTTTGAGACAGGGGTAGAAGAAAGTTTTGTATCATGGGCTCTCAAACGTTGAGCACACTTTGATGCTGCAGCCTTCTTTCCAAACCTGGGCACTTGGAGGGATCACCATTGTTGTGCTATCGGACTGGAGAGAAGCGCAAGTTCCCCTAACTGAGCTACTTCCAAGTTCTGAAGTATATAAACTTCCGAAAAATTACTTTCCTGTTTATGATTTTTTTTTTCTGTTTTCAGTTCTTATTTGGTGTTGAGTTGAAACCAAGACCTTTGATGATTTTAACAGCCAAAAAAGGTATAAGTAAAAAAAGTGTAAATATGAACTCAGTAATCTAGTGTTTGTTAAATCTGGTAAGTTCTACAGAATTTCAGTGATACTTAGTATCTGCTGACAAAAGATTCCCCATCTTTATCTTTAAGCTTATGACTTGAATCAAGATGGTGATTGTTAACTCAGGTAAATTTTAAGATAGATGGTGACGTAAAAGGGATTTTTTTTCTCTTTTTGCTTTTTGTGTTTTTAGTTAAAATCAGGCACATCACAGAACATAATACGTGTTTCCATTACATTCTTGCCAGCAGAAGTTGCTATCTTTTATTGAACAAATTACAACTTCTAACTACTTATGCAAATTGTTCTTAGAATACTCATTTAAGGCTACAAAGAGTCAAATGTAATCAATCATCCTGGAAAATGGAGCTGTGCGTACTCAGAGAATCTGAAATTGTCTAAACTTGCCAGCATAGGGAACTCCATGCTTGCTTAGTGTGAAAAAAAAATATGTTCATGGCTACTATGAGCAGTAGGAGATGAAAAATACTTAATTTTTTCTGAACTTCTAAAAGCATTTTAGCAGACACTCACATAAGTCCTGTACTTACCTGCTAAGGTGGCATGGTGGTAGCATCTACTGTCCTAATCTGATAGTAAGTTACTAGGCAAGCTTATTCCTACCCCTTACCATATATTAAAAAGGTACCAGGAAATGCTATACTCAAAAATGGAGAGGCAGTTCAGCCTTCAACAGGGTAGGCTGGCATTTTTCTCTTGTGGAAGTCAAAGATTTAAAGACATTACCCTTAACCTTTTGGAGACTCCAGAAAGAACTGCTCTGAACATGGACTTGCTTTAGTTTGAAATCCCTTCTCTTACAAGGGCCTCTCCTACTACAGTATGCAAAATCTGACCCTTACAAGTCTGAAAGCTACAATATGCTTTACATCCTGAAACAATCACCTATGCTAGCTGTTCGCTCTATGGTGAAGATTAATGCTAAAATTCTTGACACATTCCTCACTGTGAAACACAATATTTTGAATAAAAGAGAATAGTTCAGTTTAAGGCGTGCTAGCAGATAAAAACAAATGCCTGAGAAGCAGAGCCTGACCTCCCTAGTGTGTTTTTTCGTTTCTGTGCTTTGCATCAGGAACTTCAGCAAAATGCTTCCGCTTATCACAAAGCCTCCCTTGTGCAGATGAAGAGGGAATGCCCCCCTTTCCGTGCACCCTGGGAGGCTCCCTGAAACACCCCTGTGTTGCCCTGCCTTGCTGGCACTCTGGGAGCAGCCCGACTGAGCGGAACATCGAATTCGTTCCAGGCACTGCAGGCTGCCAGCACGTTGTAGGACTAACTTGCGAGGAATGTTCCCCTTGGCAGCCAGCCTCCTCCTGGCACTGGCGCCAAATGGTATCAACCGTAATTGTTGCTATTTGTGATTTTTCTTATATGAATCACTGCTAAGACAGCTAGGTTATCCCAGATCTTTGAACAACTCATACAGTGGGAAGCCTGACAGTAGGTAGAGGATAATATAAATTATTTTGAATTGAATCTACAATTTTTTGAGCTGAGAGATAAAAGCATATTCTGCTTGAGCTTGGAGCTCCAAATCCAAGAACTGCTGAGTCTTAGAACTCCAGCATCGACACCGTCTTGCTATGTGTCCTGGAAGAATTTTCTTCAACGTCTCTCTTGCTTTTCTTTTACTTACACTTTTCTCTATTTTCTGTTAATTTTCTTTTTGTTCAGCTGCTTTGAAACTAATGTAAGTGAGCAGGCCCACATGTAAATAAATATTCTGGCACTTAGATTAATATCACCTGTACACAATGGGTCTGACTACGTGTTAAACACTGAGCTTTGTGTGTGGATGAAAGATACAAATAAAATTGTAATTTTGGTTTTGGCTAGAACTAACAAACAATTAAAAACATAACAATGACCTTGTCCTTCTATTTCACTTCTTCTGAATAGGCAAAGTGCGAATATACAAAAGAATATATGAAATTCCTGAACTGGACACCGCTATAAGTGCCCAACAGCTCTCATCTGGGTTTGCACTTCCAGAAACCCTGGGCATGTTCACTGTCACAGGCATTCTGGAAAGTGTTGAGTAAAACAGCTATGCATACACAGTAATTCTGGCATGTCCTAAAAGCAGGTGACTTCACTGTGCAAGTACAGTGTCGTATGAATGCAGGCAGGTTTGATCAGGAAATCCTAAGCAGAAATACATTTGTCCTTTTCTGTGTCACTACTAAAGCAGACATAAAAAATCCATTTTCTGTAAAAGTGAGAACATTGTATGCAGGGAGCTCCTGTGTGAGGTTTTGGATGCCCACTGTAAAAGCATAGGTAAATAAATCTGCTCTTTGGTGCTGTAGAATCACCTTCTGTAGCACACATTGGCTAGTAGCGACTTCTCTGGCAATTTCTTAGTACAAAGCACAGAGAGAAGTGAAAAAGTTTTGAGGAGTAGGTGTGTACCTGTGTAGGTGACTCGCCTAAGGGAAAGTATATGGTAAATTTTTCAATGTCTCAAACATAAGACTAAACTCTGGGGAAGCCACCAAGACACTCTGAATGCACACACTGGGGCAGCAAGCAATCTCTCTGCATCAGCAATAGAGAATGCATCGCTGTGTGTCCTCACTCCCAGTATCCAAAGCAGCAGTTTCAGGCTCAGATTGTAAGAGATGTACAAGCACAGTTGTTTCCTGTCCTGACACAGTCACTAAAATGCACAGAGTTATTTATCATATCTTGTTTACTTTATTCCAAACTCCAGTTACTGCAGAACTCTGAAAACATGGTTTTGTGGAGGTCAGATGAAATGCTTTATTAGACGCAGTTGCAGAGTTAAGAATCAAAGGACTCTCTGGTGTAATCCTACCTAGAAATTGTAATAAAACTGGGAAAGGTTTTGTAAACATGAAGTACAGAAAGAAGAAACAGTCCATTAGTTTTGAGGTCATTCTGAATGAATGGACCTAGACATGCTGATATTTTAAATAGTAACCAACCACAAACTCGCTTTTAGTTGTTCAGGTTCCTCTTTCTTTTTTTAATCTTTGTAATACTAAGAAAGCAGAATGTAGCCAGGGGAGGTATGGCAGGGAAGTAGTGGTTCCTTCGGTAAATACTACACTGAAATGTTATTTCTTTCGTTTCTAGTGAAGAAAAGGCTTTTCCAGGATTGAATTATTTTTTTCCCAAACCTGCTGTAATATTTCAATTAAATTACCATAAATGTTAAATTTCAGCAGTTGTCTGGCCCGCCCAGGAACCTGAGTCTTCTGTTTTCCCACTAACAGCTTAGAGCTACAGCTCTTCCGTATTTTAATTACTGCAGATCTATCAAAGGGCCAACCATTTAATTATGACTAGTTTTGGTTTGTTTAATTGTTACTTTAAATGTCTTCAATTAACTTTCCTCTGCCCTGAAGACAGCATTCAGCAGGTTGCAAGGTCTTGGCTGTGTGGCATTATGGATGGTCTGCTCAGGTATATCTTTTTCCTTCATAAGAATAGATTTTCTGCTGCTTTAGGCCCTGGATGTTCTCTGATCATGGTCATGACAGTTTTGAACAAGCCAGAAAGGCAGTGGCCAGAGCAATGATTTTGCTTTACCAGTGTATTACACAAAAGCCATTTAAATGCTACAGTGATGGATGGCTTTGAAATACATATTTAAGCTTATAAACTTGCAATTAAAGAGCCTATCTGCTATGTCAGAGCAAGAGAGAAGTCTTAGAAATCGATCATAGAAAGCCTGAACTAGCCACAAGCAAAATTTTGGTGCATTGGCCTTTCTCACTTCTGCCTCTCGTACATGTGGTGTTCCTAGTGACCACACTATAACAGAACATAACATTCCTTTTTTTTTTTAATTTTGTTTTTTTCTTGAACTATTCTGTTCTTTATAGAACTCTGACTATATCCTTTTCCTAACTTTTTGCACTAATGTAATTTGTCTTTGCATAGTGTCTCACAGTATCTGACGTGAAGTCAGCGAGGATGCAAGATCTGAAGATTATTGACACCAAAGTATTAGAGGGTTAGAGTTGTATAGAGGAACATGCAAGCTGGAGCACTGCTGGAAAGCGAACCAAAAAGATCAAAATTACTAAATATTTTCTACACAAGACTACTGTTTTGTACCTGGCTAATCTCATTTTACTATAAAATTACTTGCATCAGAAGTGAAACTCTTGCACTAGTTATTGTCGTAGGCCACAATGTCACTGCTTGTTTCCATCTCACAACCAATTAAACAGAAGGAAAAAGAACCAGCAGGATATAGACTAGCCTGAATTTCTTAAGTTTCTGTCCAAAGTCATATTCAGGATCCTTATTTTGACAAGCACTGCTGAAATTGGATAGGTTTGCTGAAGTGCTGTGGAGCGGGCTTCATTCTGTTGAACTTGCTTGCCATAAATTGTAGCTTTCTCTAATCTCCTGCCTTTGTAATTGTACTGATAATGCTGCTGGGCTGTCAGGGACACTTAGTAAAGAGCATCTGTTGCAGAAATCTCCACAAATAGGGTATAGCACACGTGGCTTTATGATCATTAGTATCTAGCAGTGTTAGCAACCCACCTGACTACATTTTGCTCTTTAGGAATGTATATTTAAATAGATGTATTTTTAAATTAATGATATCTTCTTGTCTTGCTTTTGATGAAGTAGGAGCTTTCTGCACTTCAAACTCTCAACCTATAGTCTAGCAGGTAGCAACAGCACTTAAATACAGCATTTTTAGGGCATGGATTACAAGGCACAGTATTCCAGACTGGAACAGCTGGCTGATAAATTACGGTGCACACTAATCAGCATGTCATGGTGGAGGATTTACATAGTTGATAGCAAGTGCCAGCCAATTATAAAGTGAATACATCGCTATTTCTCTTCAGCCAGAGCACTATCTGTGTAGTAATTTGCTTCTGCACCCACTAAGCCGTAATTTCATAGTCATCTGGAGAAAGATGCAATTACCAACAGGGAGACTGACTCTCGGGGGAGAAATCTGAGTGCGCTTGGACATAGTAAGCTGAAAAAATTTTAACTAACATTCATAGTTCAGCTTTAGGAAACACATTTTTACCTCAATTAGGAGATACTGGTTTTTTCCATTTGTAAGATGGCACAATAACTCTTAAGAAGTGACACTGTCTTCCAGATCCTCGGAACGAAGTTATGATATGCTTATTGTCTGAGTAGACGCTTCGTGCTTAGAGAAGAATCTCTGCTTCCATTTCATACAGGAAGCCAAGCATCAGGCATGTAAGTGTGTGTGGTGCATGCACACGAGAGATGTGCCAGTACACAGATGTCAAGTTAAAGTAAGTGGATAAGGATGGGAAAGATGACTAACAAAAAACAATTAACAATGAAATAGAGCCGTAGTTTGTGGGTTTTCCTCATGAATTTTGTTGTTCACCAACGGCTAAAGATTTCTTGCTGTGTGAGGTGTTAGTCCTGGCAGGAGAGAATAGAGTTTCTGTAGCTCTTTAGTTGTTGGATGTTCTTGGAGTACTGGTGCATGTTATCACCTGCAGAATATATTGTTTCACTTCTGATTGTAGGAAAAAGGCAGAGCTTTAATATTCAGCTCTGATTTTATATTTTGTCTGGTAATGGGCCATTGTGTTCTCCAGCCACTCAGCAGTGTAATAGTAATTCTGGATGACTGATGAGAAATGCTAGCTCATTTAGCTAAGTTTACAATGACTTTACGCTGAGCTGGGGCTTTCTAGGCGTCAGTAGAACTCCTTTTTGTTGCTGCATTGTGTACATGCTGCTAGGCAGCAGCAGCACCACCACCAAATTTCAGATCTAAACCTGCACTAACCAAAGAACAAGTGAGGAGTGGAAGTCTGAAAGGGGGAGTGTTTCAGTTTCTGAGAAACTTTTCCTGGCTCCTTAAATGATCAATTAGCTAAAATTGTGTTTGTGTTGGTTCTGAAAATTTCCACATATGCTTCTGTTATGTGGATCTCTACTGCTGCTGAGACATAAACTTGCAAGGAAATGACTAAGCCATATTGTGGCTAGTTGATTGCTGTGGTTAAAGATGGTACAGGGTGGATTTGAATTTACGGAAAGAGAAAATACTGCTGAGCCCATTGTGGCTGGGGCTTACCAGTCAAGAAGGACAGTATGTGTCAATCCACTGAAGGAAACAGAGCAAAGGGATGTTCATGAGGTAGACTGTGTTTCTAAAAAGGAATCATAATTGACATTTCATTTGTCTGATCTTGCCTTCACTTGCCTTCATTTTGAAATTTTTCTGTCACAATGAATGGGGGCTCCCAGTAAAATCCACTCCCTAACTGTTGACATATATTTCTTTTAGACTTTCTGATTTTTTGCTTATGCTGTCTTAACCCTGGATCTGTAAGCAATAGCTACACAATGGTGCTGGAGGAGAGAAAATGAAGGTACTTCAATAGATAAGAATGCTGGCCTCTTACCACTCAAAGTAATGAGAATTTTCTTATTTAAGGAACGAGTTGCACCTCATTGACACAACTTATTTGCTCAGCTCAGTAGTTCAGCTGCTATTATGTCTGATTTTGAGTATGCATGTGTTGCAATGTCTAATTTACAGAAAAAAGCATAACACTTATGTATAGGAAATTATTTACAAGCTAATCACAGAATCATAAAATGGTTTGGTTGGAATGGCACTATGGAGCCTGATTTGAGCTTCCCAGAGTGCCCTCTGACTTCAAGGACTACAAACATTTGCAAATGTAATTAATAAAAAATTATTTGGAAGCATAGATGGAGATGAGACAAAGGAGCACTATAAAATTTACTTCAAATCCATGTTCCACGTCCAAGTTTGTAACTAGACTCTCCTTAAAACTAAATCCATGAAATCAATGTCGTGTGTCTCACAGGCATCTTCAGCAATCCCAAGGGTTTACTTCAGGGTTAGCTAAAAAAAATTCTTGCATTATTTACCAATTACTCATTTATAACCATCTGCCAGTCCTCTTCCTTGAGTAAATATTGGCAAACGTTGCTGCAAAAACAACAGCCAGCTCTACATCCCAGCCTTCTCAGATACTGGCACAATGACTGTGCCAGGATAAGGCAAAGAGCTTATCTGGAAGCTGTAGAAACCATCTGGGGCTTTCTCACATAATGCCAGACAGAGTAACCTTAAAGCTGTGCTGTTTGATGATGGGAAGATCAGGACTGAGGTCAGGAAATAACAAAGATCTATCCCTTAGTTGTTTCAGGTGTGCCAGAGGACCTGATCTGTTTTACTTTAGCTAAGAACAGTCTGCTGACTTGAAGAAAAGAGCAAGGGTAGATGATGGTTCTGTGAAATCCATTGGAGTTCTCAGCTCTGGGGGAAGCTTATGGATGCTAGTGATTCCTCGTGTTATTGCTTTCTTCAGCAGGGCCATGAAAGAGAAAAGACCCCCTCATGTATATATATATTACTTTCATGCTGTGAAATGCAGTTGTATTTAATTTCTATGCTTTCAGCTTCTCCTTCATCTTCATTGTAGAATTACGAAATCCTCTGTGATCTGATGCTGTATATAGATTATTCAAAAAGTGGCATCTTGATATAAAACAGCAGACAGTACTTCTTTCCAAATTCTATGAGTTGGTCTGTTTTTAAAAAATGAGCAGAATATCTTTGCTGCATTCTTACTTAGAAATCAGTGATCCAAAATTATATCTTCATTGATTTGTTACTTACCATCTTTCCCAAAGAATACATTACAGGATACTTAAAGGCTGTGCCTTTGAGGCTTAGTAGTGGACCAGCTCCTTCTGTTTGCTTTCAAGGTAACCTTTCATGTTCGCTACATTTTCAGAACACTTTGAATATATGCCCAAAACCACCAAAGACGTTCATCCTGCCCCATCTGCCTTCAAAGGCTATTTCAGTCACTCTCTCCTGAGCAAGTGAGGCTGTTGTAAGAGGATGATTTATCTAAGTGTCTTTCTTTCCTCTATGCTGGTAGTTAGTCAATGCATACCCAGTACTGTGCAATGCAGCATGGAGGTCCCCTGCTAAGTCCGGGTAATTTAACTTGGCTATTGGAAGCAGTACGGTTATATGATTGTGTGTGTGGTTTCACCTTGGCTAAAATTCTCAGTTTCATGTTTGGCCTGGTCATGCTGAACAGAGTATCAGTAGAGTGAAATGCTGCCTGGCCAACAAGAGGGAAAAAAATTCATTACTCTCTCATATTTTGTTGTGCTTTTCTGGTAGATTCTGGTGGTAGGTATTGGGTCCTTCCCAGCTGGCTTTTCAACAAAAAAGAAACCAGTGATGTGGAAGTCTGCTACATGCTTCTTGCTATACGCAGGCCTAGAGAACAAGCTTTTCTCCTAAGACCTAAAACTTGCTTGCACATGAAGAAAAAAGGTTCTTAAGAGACAGCAGTGGTAATTTCTGGGTAATATGTAGACCTAGTTTGTGGAAATCAAATCTTTGGTAAAATTATTGGGTAACGTGAAAATTCTGAGAAATAGGCCAAAGGAGATATTTAAAAACTGAGTTACAGCCTGTTGGCTGACTACAGCTTGAAAAGTAGGACTACTGACATGGTGTGTTGAAAAGCCTGTTTAAAACCATGCTTTACCTGATTTAGAGTGATGTAGGATGAAAATCCACAGTAAACACCCATAATCCATATTCAAATATTAGAGCAGGGACTTGTATCAGATTGTCCTGAACCCTTGTGTTACTACAAAAGTATTGAAAGTCTTTGACTGCTTTCATTGCAAAGGGAAAAAAACACTAATTTGGGGAACATGAAAGATTCTGCAGGACAGAATTAAGATATGCTGGTCTATGTTCTTGGTATTGTGGTGCAGCATGTGAAAGTGAAATGCAAATGTCAGCAATATTATAATCACTCAGATTTGTCTTCTGTTTGCTTAGGCTTCCCTGTGGATGATCTTTAAAATACATTACATCACAAATATAGTTATATAGAGTTCAAGTATGTTAAATTTGTGCAGACTTCGATATCTCTTCTCTTCTCTCTCCTCTCCCATCATCCTGTAAAATCATGGGCTTTGTAATTCATGGGGTTTTTTTCATTTCTTTCTTTGTTTTGTTTAAGGAAACACCTGGGTCATGATCTTACTTTTTTCTCTGCAACCATAAGGGATATAATTTTTCTTCTAAATGAAAGCTTAAATCCCTTGACTCTAGGCTTTAAGCAAAACACCAATTACTGTTACAAGTTCTCATAGCTTTGTTGTCCCACTTTAGGATGAATGGGATTCTTTCTAACTAAACACACTGTCAAATACCATTGGTGCTTCCTTTAGCACTAGAAACTCACAGAAAACTATTTAGCTTGTTCTGCAGTACAGGATTCTTGTTGACTAGGCTGCTTAGTTTAAACCGTGTCTTATCTGTGACCATGAGAGAGATGCTGAGGTGAGGGAAGACAAGAACATTGCAGGTTTGAGCTTCGTATCTTTGTATCCAGAGAATGGTAAGTGAAACGGGGAGCTAATTTTAAAGTTATTTTCTATACTTGACATACCAGCCCCAGCTGAGAAACATAATTGCAGTTGATTTAATTGCTCTGCCATGATCTTTCCCAGTATCATAATAAGCATTTAGTGGCTTGGTAACACCAGGATAAAGTTATTTAGGAAGCACTCTGTGGTTTTATTTGTCAGTATCAGGGATGCACAAACAACACCCTTTGGCCTTTTTCTACACAGATAACAGGAAAAAAAACCTCAAATATTTGCTGCAAATCATCTTATAACATCAAGTTACCTGTTCGGTAAGCATACAGGCTTGCATCATAGCTATTTCTCAAAGCTGTCATTATTCTCCTTCTAATTCCACCAAGATCAATGTCAGCCGAAGGAATAGTTGAAGATAGCTTTCACAGTGGGAGGTTGCTTTGATTGTTGGTATTTGCAACCAGTCATCAAGCAGTGCACTAAAGACTTGTAGTCCCACATGGGAATGACCACTCATGAAATCTAATTCCCCACTCCTTTTGGTTTATGTAGCTTTTAGCTTGTTTCTTAATTTAAAAAAATATTGATAATGGCTAACTGGAAGTGTCAGAATGTTTTTATATGAACATCTATCTTCACAACCAATATACCATTTTTTCAATGCATTAACTGCCCTTACAGATTCCAAATAGACACTCATCTTCATGCCCATTTCCTTTATGTTGGAATTACCTGTTTCGATTAATCTAAATGCCTGAAAAGTTTTATGTTTTCATACAGTACTGACCTTATTTTCCTTCTGAACATACAAGCAACCATTTAGGTACAGAATACAGGAGATTGCAATGTTGTTCACCTGGCTCGGTAACACAGCTTTAGCAGCAAATTCAATTAAAGCATCAATTTTAGGCTATGCTGATGATAATAAATTCCTCATTTAATAGAAGTTATGGTTTGATGGTTTTTCACATCATTTTAATTAATCAGTATAAGTGCTAAGGAAACAATGAAGTGGTTTGAGCCATAGAAAATAACTATCTTCAGCTAAGTACTATGCAAGAAAGAATAACAGCTCTTACCAGACGGATGCATAAATTAACGTGGCTTCCCTGAGTTTACGGTTTTTAGCTTTTTTTATTTTGTATTTTCATTAATCCTAGGAATGTGTGACAAAATGAAGTAAAACTACTAACAGCATGAAAGTCTAATGCAAAAAGTTGTTCCTTAGGTTGTCTAATTACAGCCTAATTACAGAGAATGTGATTTTGTAAGTATGATTAATTCTTACCGAACGATCTTCCACTATGCCTTGAAATGGGGTCACTACTAAAGCCAAGAACCTACACAAAAGGTAGTCCTTTGCTTCCATCATGGCTATGAGAAACAGAGGAGACAATTTGTCTGCCTTTTGCATGATGTGCAGGGCTTCCACTCTCAGTGCACATCAGTTTCAGAAGCAAAGCTGGGACTGCAGGCATCCTTCCTTCTATCCGTGATTGAGCTCCATTCGCCACTTGGAGCAGGGGAAAGTTGCAGCCAAGTTGCTGACTAGTTACCTGTCCACATGAAGCTGGCAGTGTTGGTTGTTTGCTTCTGGTAGGCTTCACTTAAGTGCAAGCACTATCTAATTAGATGTGGAGAGATTTGTTGAATTACATTCCCTTTGCTGGCTCAGTCGATGCTCAGAGCATGAATCTTTTAACAGATATTGATACTGACTCATGGGACTCTAGCTGATGAGGGAGAAGGTTGTGCTTGCTCAAGGTCTTGTCAGGGATTCACGTGTTTATGGGAAAGTGCAGAGCTGCTAGAGAGCAGCCCAGAGAACGGGCATTGCTGCCATGTCTGCTCCTTCTTAAACCCTGTGAACAAGGCACAGCAAAGAGCTAGAGGAAAATCCCAGCACTGCAAATACATGAAATGCAGACTAAGTGGCAGAAGTGGGAAAGTGCATAAGCTGAGGTCTAACTGAGTGAGTTCTACACTCAGAGCAATGGAACTCGACAGGTCTAAGTGAGGAAAGCCCCAGAGGGGCTCTTCAGAGAAAGAGCACTATTGCTACAGCAGTTCACCTCCTTCTCAGCCTCTTGCTAGAGCTGCAGCCTAGCCTTGAAACTATGACCTGCAAATGTTTGCAAAATATAAACTGCATAGGAAGTTAATAGTTGTGCATTTTGTAGTGTCTTGAAACTCTTGACTGGGAGCTGTCTTTGCAGGCATTTGATCTCACTGAGGTATATTTATTTCGTGACAATCTGGACTTCAGGGTAAGAGAAAGTTGCCAGATTCTGCCTCTGGAACGAGTACTTGGTGCCTGTGAGATTCAATGGGAGCTCCTGGCATTGAGGAGGACAGAGCTGAATAGTTGGGCTTGATCCTGAAAAAAAATTTAAAGTCCTGCTGTTTTATTCATTAGGACATGATCTAGGCAAACAGCATTTGCAGAGGATTTTTTTTTCAACATGAGACTCTTTAGCATGTATTTTATTTTTGGTAAAATAGCTGTTTGAAAAATGATGTGCAACATAAATACCATTTCTGAATTTGGCTCCAGCTGAGGGAAGACACATGCAGAGGAGATGGAAAAAGATGCATAATGAGAAATCTGACCTTAACTTACTCCCTTGCTGGGTGCATGCTCTTTTACTCAAGAGAGGCTCATGAATAATAGATTTTAAACACATTTAACTAATATTTTTTAAACATTTAACTTAAAATGATCAATGCATTTGAATCAATATGTTTAGCTGTTCCTTTCTGACTAACAACTGCCATGGTGTTTTGTTCCCCAACACCATGCTGTTAAAGCAGTTGCAGGCTAATCTATTCTACACCTACCTCAGTTTTGTCAGTTCCGAGTAGTCAAGCAAGTCCTACAGCTTAGTTTTATTTCTCTCCTGTCACAGAGGCAGAGAAATAGCCCTGCTGCTAGTCTTGTTCAATGATGAAATTGCTCTTGACTCTCATTAATATAATGAATCAGTATGTTCTCCTGAACTGGCATGTTTTATGTTCTTCGAATCTGCTCTATAGGAGGACACTACTGTTTAGGGATCAAATCTATCCAGCGAAGTAAAATGAAGTGATTTTCCCTCCTCTTTATATATTTTTCTAGCTAAGGAGTATTCCAAGCAGCATTCTGAATTATTCAAGACTCTGTAGCCTGCGGAATTTTCAATCTGTTGGAAACAGCTGAAAAATAAAAACCACATGCTCCACTGGCTCTGCATACAAGAGTCTGCATTTTAAACCAGAGCTGCTGCATACACTGAAGCCTGTGCCTGTATGGTTTGGTGTTGACATCTGCATTATGATGAGGGGAATTATTCAAAGCCAAATTACTATTTAGGGTGGTAGCGTGAAACAATGAAAATGAGATTGCCAGAGGGGAAAATATATGCAACAGTTTGTATAGTTAGGAAAGAAAATTGGGTTCATTTGCTGAAGCACTGCTTTCCTCTTTAGCAGAGTTTAACCCCTTTACAACAGCTAAAATAAAGCTGTGACATGTTTCATGACAAAATGCAAGTGTTTTCTATGTGCTTTTTTAACTGACATAGTTATATTGTTTACGGACCTAACGTGAAAATGTCCTGTAGGTTAGTAAATACTTCGTTTAGACACGGGTCTACACCTTGTTGGAATAATGGGAATAATTTGCATCAAAAAATAAAATATGACAAAAAGTCATCACTTTTCCTCTTATTAAGCTGTGAACACACTGATTTTATTTTTTTATTGCATACATAAAAACTTCTTCAGTGAATACATCTCGATCTTTAGTGAACTGGGCCTCTGCCTTGTGAATATTCTGCCACATCCTGTATCGGTTAGCTTCATAGCTTGGGATATTAATTTCTGTCCTTAAAAACATTTTCTCCTTTAGCTAACCAAGACAGTCTGACTCGTGAATACTGAAATATAGTATTACAACTAGCGGCTGGTTTCTACAAGTTTGTGCTAGTCTATACCTGCTTTAGAAGTAGGGTCCCAACATTCTCCAGCTACCCAACCATTCAGAGGTCCTAATAAAACTTTGGGAAAGTGATTCTTGCCTTGTACCCTACCTCTGCAGAGCTTCAGGAATAGAAAAGAAACAACCATAGATTATAGATTCCTTTGTACATTTAAAAATTATCTACAATAACCATAAATGAAAGAGCTTCTCTGTAAATCTTGGCCAGAAATCAAGGTTTCCATATCACATCCTGCCCATGAAACAGGCTATTTGGAGCACATCGCTGTTTTACAGTTCACTGGCAGAGCAAAATTTGCACCCATTCTTGAAAGGTTTGTGTCAAAGTGTAGCTCTAGCCTAATTTGCTGCCTCTCAGTCCTCCCTCCTTTTTCTTATATTTTCTGTCCAGTTATTTTACAAAATGGTTTCAGTATCTCAGGTCTGGGTGGGGAGGGGCATGATAGCATTCCCATTTAATTTCTTTACTTCTTGAATTGTATGTAGGACTAAACACCGGCATATTGACACATTTGAACTGTATGCTAAATAAGCAGTAGGCACTTGCCTTTCTCCTTGAAGGCTGTTTGCTTACCTGCAGTTTAGCTTCCCTTACCGGTCTTTTAACCGGTGGCAATAACAGCTTTTACGTGTGATTACAGGAGCTCACAAAATTCCTTATTGACCAAAGAGATGATTCTAAGGAAACAACAAAGAACTGGATATTCAAATTTAAGACCTGAGACAAATTGAATAATGCTTTTAAGGCTGGCTTTACGTTTATTAATGTTGGGTTTGTTGATTTATTGAGTTTTTATTTAAACAAATAAAACCTGAGTTGTTTCTTTTCCAGCAAGATGATGTGCTTATCGATGTACATTCACAACAGGGGAAAGAAATTAATTGTTACAATTCTCTGATTACTTAAGCAATTATTATAAGAAGACACTTGGGGTTTTTTGATAAAAGGCACGACAATGAAGAGTTTTCAAAAAATCTTCTCTTCATGGCACATAGTACCTTTTCTTCTAATGGAATTCTGCACTTTCTTATAGTAAGGAAATCTATTCTACATATATTTGCATGATGTGCCTTTTATGTGTAAAGGTAGAAATACTTATCCTGTGAATAAAGAAATGTTGCAGCTGTTAAACCTATTGTTAGAGATGGGCAAACCCGGAAGCAGAAAGGAGACACACACGTTAGAGTAGGTTCTGTGCTGAAGAGACCAGGAGTACCTCGAAAGAGTACAGGAGGTACACCCCTGGCTCTCACAGTGCCTGCAACTACCCTTAGACTGACCATCTGATACTGAAGTTTGAGAACTGAACGTTTGGTAGCTGAATAGTGGTGTATATCTACACTGTCTTGCAAAAGATCTGAAGAAGTTATCAACTATGTAAGTGCTATGAAAGACACAATAAGCTTTCATTTCAGAGAGTTGGAAAATCAGGAGTTGTCCATGATGAAAGTCACTGATAGATGAATTAACTTATGGGAGCCAGTAAGTGTGTGTTTGCCTTAAGGTGCAGCATTCTGTTTTCATACATATGCCTGAAGATAACAGTTCTCTGGACCCCGTTCAGTGCCTCAGCGATACATGTTAAATATCCCCCATTGCTGCAGCTTCAGTAACCTTCTCGCAGATGCTGGAAGGCTGCCATGCAGAGGGCAGCCTGGGCACTAACTGTAGGATCTTCTTCATTAAATTTCATTCTCCAGCAGAGCCTGGAAATGACAGCTATTTAATCCCCATCCTTTGCATGAAAGAGATTTTTCCTGTGTAATGCCATCTTGAGTTTATGTAGCATATGTTAATAGCTCAATGCATCTTGTTGAGGAAATTAATTACTTGACTGTTACCTTTCATTTAATTTGTAACTGAATGCTTTAGAAAAAATTCTTCTACACTAAATAGTCTTCACATTTTCAGTCAAAATTTATCCTTTAAGCAAAAAAAAAAAATCTACTTACTTATCCTTAGCATCTGAACTACTATTTTTTTTGAAAAAAATTCAATTATAGAAATAATCCTGAAAATTATAGACAATTATGAAAATTATCTACCTCCTCCTTTAACTTCTGATTCAATGCTGATTGCCACTGCTTAATCTCATTTGCTTTCGAAACATGGTATATTATATACTTGTGGCAGAAATGACTATAAAAGGAATGAGTGATTTGGCATCATTTTAGAATGTAACTGATCCGTAATGAAGATCAATAGTAACCTAGAAACTGGGTAATTTTTGTGTGTTGTGCTCTTGTTATAGTCTAACAGAGTATATTGAAATGTTACAAGACCAGTTTCTAACAGGGGTAGGTAATTTGCGAGAAATGCAGAATATCCCAGGCATTCTGACTGATGTCATGTTTGTTTGACATCTGCAGAATGAGATAAGTGTTCAGTTTTGATCTGGAGAAGTGGCATTTGCTTCTTTAAGCAATATTGAGTTCTGTTCATATGTCAAGGAGAAAATAACCTTTAAAGTGCTCTTCAATGGAATGATGAACTACGATTTTTTATCTTTGCCATATATTTCACATTCCTCTTATAGCAATGTATTTAAGAAAACGTAAATTTGATAAATCAGAGCCTGAAAAAGTTTCCTGAGCTTACAATGTGTGTTTTCCAGTCACAGGTGTTTTAACAGCTTCTTATATCCCAGATCCAGAATGATAAGGTTTCCTAATGTTCAGGTCATGGGCTTCATAAAATTTGGCAACAAATGATAACACAGGTCAGACACCTGTAGCAAAAGGGTGTGCAGACTTATTGCTTAAGACTTATCAAGCGCTTTCTGGCTAGAAGTTCTACTAATCTTTGTGTTACACCTATTTTGATATTGTAATGCCATTTTTGCTTTCAGAATGGAACAACTTCTTGAACAAACTGGTGAGATTTGTCTTTTTAGCTGTGCATTGATGCCTGAATAAATTACAATAATTATTTCATGTAAAATCAGTTGTGTTCTGAAAATGTTGATACACCTTCTGATGGAAGCATGTTGACAGTACTTCGCTTCCCTGCACAAACGTGTCAGATGCAAAGACCCATGGAAAGTAAATTATAAAAAATCTGAGTGTGTCTGCACTATCATCAGAAAGCAGTCAAGGACTGAGTTCCCCAAGCACCTGCAGAAACTTTGTGGTGTTGTCTTGAAGTTAAAGCTTTCAGCATCCAAAATCCAAGAGATTAAACCAATTCCAAGCAAATTGCAATATGTTGTTGTAACTCGGGTACAACAAAGCGCTTGTCTCTGCTGGCATGTAGCATGTCACGCAAGCGGTCTGGAGAAAACGGGCCGAGTGTTAGTGCCAGGACAACCTCAGTGCCACGTTTGGGATGCTGCCTCTAGCCTCACCAGCATCTCCATCCGAGGAGCGGTAAAGCTAGCTCATACTTAGACGTGGCCACACGACCTGAGGTTAATATTTTCATAATAATATGAAAATCAGTGTTTTCATAAGCGGGGGTTACGGCCTCGAATCACTGCGGGTGTCTGGGGTGTCCCGGGCGTTTGTATTACACCAGGCATGCCCGGCTAGCCCGGCCCAGCCTGGGCTGGGCGGCTCTGGCCTCGCCCGCCCGACCGACCGGGGGCTTCACTT
>NW_009614352.1:0-1826 GCF_000690535.1 Cariama cristata | reverse complement strand
AGGAAAAAAAAAAAAAAAGGCTTGAGGGAGGACAGCAAAGCAATACTTTTTCATTTTAGTACACTTGTCTCATGTACTTTTGTAAAAGAAAAGAAAAAAATTAACATGTTTACACAGAAGAAAGTCAAGATTATCATTTCTTATTTTAACCTGTGTTTTGTATTATAATAGACTTACGGAGTTTTTTATTTTGTACTTTATGCCTATTCTTTACAAGGAATATTGTTAAAAATTACTGGCAAGTATTATTGTACCATTTTAATGTAAAATTTTTACACATTTTCAAAAATAAAATTTTTAATTTTCAAAAAAAAAAAGAAAAACTGAAGAAAAACAAAAAACAAACCCAAAGACCAAAGGAGCCCAGCCAAACAATTGGCTTTGGACCCTTCCCTCCTTAATACTATTCCCTTCTTTGGGACATTGATATTTTTTTCTTCGGGATTAATAGCACAATAGCCAAGGAATTTTACAGTTTGAAATTTGTTATGTCTGAATTTGACTGCGAAGAAGATCAAAATATGATCTTTGCAGTCAAACCGTTGTTAACCGTAGCAGAGAATGAAAGATTAAAAAAAAAAAAAAAAAAAAAAAAAAAAAAAAAAAAAAAAAGGGAAAGGACAAAAAGGGGAAAAAAAAAGAAAGAGCAAGGACAAAAGAGGGAATAAATAGAAATAGGTCTCCCTCGCGGGAGTGAAGGCCAATTCTGTAAGGCACCAATCAGGGGATTGATTAAAAAGCTGGTTTAAAACTATTTTTGTACTTTTGGGTGTGTTCTAAATCACAACTGCATCACAGTTTGATTTCCAAGAGGCCCAAAGGAAAATACTGCTAATAAGAGGCACGTACTGAACTTCAGAGAGATTTGTCCTAGACACTTATGTTTCTATGAAGATAATAGGGACATGTGTTTTTACTTTTCAATACATATAATATAAAATGAGCGTTGAGATATCCTCGTGTGACGAGCTGATTAAGTGCACAAGCTATTGAAGTAAGGATATGTAAGTGTATGAAACAAACCGTGAAAGCAGCTTTTCTGATTCTGAACTCTAGTCTTAACCAGCATAAGGTCGATAGATATCTATTTCATAGACTAAAATTATTTTTTAACCAAAAAGCCTGCCTCAAATATTCAGAGCTTAGGCATGAAAAGGGGATAGCAGGTTTTAAGAGTAGGCGTGTTGTTGCTTGTTGTGGACTAGGAACACGCGTTTTTCAAATCAGGGAGGCGCTTTTCAAGTGCAACTGTGTTTATAACAGCTTAGTAGCTTTGGAGATAAATTATGTGAATTTTCGTAAGAAATAAAAAAAAATAAAAAAAAAATAAAAAGGAGGAATGCCTTTTAGTGCTCTTTGGAGTGAGGAGGGGAAGGCTGTGTGGTTCTGTGCTTTTACATACCGAAGTAGCTCGTCGCCTTGGTTTTAAGTATTCTCGTGGGTAGAAAAGTGATGCTTTTCTGTTTTGTTTGTCGCAATGGAGGGTTAAATTAACAGTTTTCAATAAGCAGAGAGGCTGGACATAAGATCTCTGCTGGGCTCCATTTGCAGCCTGCAGCCGGAGGGCCTCTTTGGGTGTCCCGGCTGCCTTAGAGGACAAGGAAGTAGAGCCCCGTTTGATTTCGAAAACTAAAGGGAGATTTCCCCAGAGGCACCACGTAGGTACCCTTCGGGGAGACCGCATCCTTTTCACGAGGGACCGATTAACTCCCTTTCCCCGGACCCGGCCGGGGGGATGCGCCGGGCCGCCACAGCAGTCCCCAGCGTGGGGTACCGAGCTCGGCTTAGGCCCTCCCTCGGAGATGCGGCTAAAATAAAGCAGGGAA
>NW_009614351.1:0-3796 GCF_000690535.1 Cariama cristata | reverse complement strand
GGCTTGTACGTTGCTTTCTTCCTGGTTGCTTCAGGGCTGTCCAAAATAACATCAGAAATTGTCGTTGAGAAATACTACCTTATTAAACTGGTCATTGTAAGCCACTAACAACAAGAAGAAAAGAATCACTGGAAATTACTTGTATATTTAGAAACTTCTTGGAATACTTAAGTATTGTTTCTTTTCAGCAGAGGCAGAGAACACTGAGTACAAATGAAATGAAGGAGTTGCCAAACTGTGTTTAGCTTACCAGTAATGTGGACAGCCACTGCTTGGTACTCAGCTCATTTATCTTTCTTTCAAGTTATGGGAGCTTTTTTCCATACCGTGAGGTCAGCTCCTATAATAAAAGATTGTTGAAAATAGAAAACAACTTAGAAAGACTTGTCAGCTATTTATGCTCTTTAAAACAAAACAAACCCCACGTTTATTTTGCAGAGCTATAGAAGAAAGGAATTGATGAATTATCAGCTGGCCTCATGCAGGAGA
The DNA here is from genome assembly GCF_000690535.1 of Cariama cristata. Lineage (NCBI taxonomy): Eukaryota > Metazoa > Chordata > Aves > Cariamiformes > Cariamidae > Cariama > Cariama cristata. The sequence goes on along the minus strand of NW_009614351.1, from coordinate 3,307 downwards.
GTTAAACACTGGCGCTAATGAATGGCTAGTTAGCAGAGCACCATCGTGATCTCAGTAGCGGTTGCCTGGATGGGGCCATAAATTCACACTGCAAATGAGAACAGCTACAAGATACTTCATTTCAGCTAAATGAGATGGTGGCCCTCAGCTGCTAGGAAGCTGCTCAAACAGTATTTATTAGGTCAGAGTTTGGGACTCGCAGATCCATTTCATTCCCACTGGCTATGCAGCTGCTCGTTATCATTGATAATTTTTCCAGGGCTTCAGTAGTTTTATCCTGTGCACTGTTTTCCTCTTGCAGGCATTTGGACAGTCCTTCTCAATTCACCGCAAAGTGGCTGAAGATGGTGAAACACGTGAAGAGACTCTCCTCCAGGAGTCTGCATCAAAAGAAGCTTATTACCTTGGGAAGATTTTGGAGATGCAGAACGAGCTGAAGCAAAGCAAGGCAGTGGTCACCAACGTTCAGGCAGAGAATGAAAGACTCACTGCTATAGTCCAAGACTTGAAAGAGGTAAATGGGGGTGTACAAGAAGCAAGGGGCTGAATTTTCCTGGAGTGTCATGGGTGGCATGGCTCTGAGTCATGAAAATACTACAAGAAGTAAAAATGCTCACCTACCAGTCTCTGATCAGCCCAGAAACCACCTAGCCTGACAGGGCTATAATTTAGAAAGGAAAAAATGTAACTTTAAAAATTATTTTTAAAGAACAGGAAAAAACCCCTACAAATATAATGAAACCCAATTCAGGAAGCTATAATTTCCAAAGCACTCTTAGCATTTTGCATTGTATTTTATAGTGCCTACCTATAAGTGAATTTTACATAAACACATTTTCTGCACACTTCTGATATTCGTGCATCTCTTTCTCAAGATTCACAGAATTTCTCAGGTATTCTGAATTGGCTAGAATTACATACAGCTTTTACCAATTTTCTTCTGCTGTTAAATTAAAATGCATGCTCATGTTTAGAAAGTGGGTATCAGTAAGGAAACCAAACGTAGTTACTGGCCATATGGGACATGGTGGTTATTGATTAATTTCAGTGGAGAATTTTAGACAGAAGTTTAGACAGAAGGGTTTTTTCAGTTACTATTGTTTCTATACCTCAGTTAGTGGAAGACTGATATAATTTAACTAGTTTATTTTTTCCATAGTGATGGTTAGTTTGCACAATTCACATAGCAAAGCTCAACACAAGACCATACACAAGAGGAAGGTCACTCTGTTTCCTTCAGCTTTGCTAGCAAAGCTAGCAAATTGACTCACTTTCTTAGACTCTTCGACACAGACATCTTAGACTCACTAAGTGTGTGTCCCACCACCCTGGCCAGCGTTATGGCAAAATGGAGGTTAAGGAATACTATCAAGTCATCATCGTTCCTCTTAGATTTGTGACCATGTGCTCATTTTGGATGTGTCTTTTGTGCCCCTAAGGAAATGACATTTATCGAAAACTTTTGTCTCTTTGGCTTGTCCCACACCTGTGAGTCCCTATGCAACACTGCTGATCTGTTTGTTGCTCCCTAGTCTCCTTCCCTGGGTGTAGGCTGTTTTTGCAGTCTGAGTGTCTGAGAAGTTATACATGAGTGTCTGCTATGATCTTGATGCGTTGTTCACCAAGGTGCCTTCGATGCACGCTTTTCTTTTATCCTTCTGCCATTTCTTCTAGTGTTTTCACACACACATTCATACCAGTCTTACTGTTTCTCTTACAAACCTTACAGATTCAGTTTTCTAAGCAGAGCAACTACATTCAGGGGAAGGCAGCACCTGGAAATAACGCCACATCTTCCCTGCTTTCCCCAGGAAAACTTGGACGCAGGGGCTCTCCCCACTGTCCAGCTGCTGGAAGATATCTTTCCTAGGTGATTCTGGAAAGTGATTCTTTCATGTGAATTTAACAAATGAACAAAGATTATTATGTTTTCTGTAGCTGAGTGGAATAGCATCGTTATGACCTACAGAAACCCCTGGGACAACGTTTCCCTGGGACTGAGTCCTTTACTCCCACTGGACATTTGTGTCTAATGGTTGCACTGGACTTGCCCATAATGCCAATCAGGTTTCAGTAAGAAGTAAATATATGCTATTTATTCAAAAATTCCAATTAAAGTATGTGATTATAATTGCTGTTGCAGTGATTAACAAAAACAATAAAACCATCAAGTTTATATCTGCTCATCCTCAAATCATATCCTAAAATCTTCTGGTAGCAGGCAACCAGCTGCTGACACACCTACCTAACCATTTGGTTAAAGCTCACAGGTCCTGATGACCTGGGTTTAAGTCACAAATGAACAACCAAGTTAGAGAAAATATACGTTTGTCTTTGTACTTGATTCCTTCCTCTGGGGTCTCCTTGGGATTCCTTCAAATGCAAATCTCCCTTCCATTTTCTATCATGATTATTGATCTGTAAGTTATTCAGGAGGCAGTTTCAGGACCTGTCCTCCCTGGAATATTGATTGTCCTCATTTCTTTGGAGATAATAGTAACCCTTAGTGTGAGACTATTTGCAATTATTTTCTGTTCTAATGTTAAATAGAAATGAGCCCTAGTAGTTAATTAAAGTGCAAGAAAAGAATTTACTTGAATAAAAATAAGGCCGATAAACTGATTGTTATTATTAAGATGAGGTTGGACTCCGAGGATTAAGTCCTTGACTATGTTGAATTTTCATTTCATGTAACTGTGATCAATGTATTTAAACATAAATGGGATTAGTGCAGTCAGTTCATTACCAAGCCTACACCACACACTATTATGATTAATTACTTGAATATAATAAGAGATAGAGCATGATTGACAGCTACCTCAGGCTCTTAGGGATCTTGTCACACTGAATTACATTGGTATTTCACCTTGTGCTCAAAGAAGTCTCATCCTTGTACCAGGCTCAGTATACCTTGGTCCCATGGCTGTGATGTCCAAGAGCCTGCAGAAATGAGGTGCCCTTCTACTGTAAGCGTTTATGAATTTTGTCCGCTTGGTTCTGGGTGTGGTAATACGAAAAGGCAGACTTAGCTCACTTCAAATATTGACAACCACTAAGATGAGGAAAAAAAAGGTGAAATGTCTGGTACATTTTGAGGTAAAGATAGTCATTAGAAGCTGTCATAGGTAGATTGCTACAGTGAGAAAGTAATTTGTCTCTCTAACCAGTATATTTGAAAATCTAGTTAGAGAAAAAAAGGAAGAAAAAGGGATGGTCTTTATGTGAGCAACTGTACTGAGTGATGTAAAGATAGATTCTGGATGTAAGTTACCCGGCTGTATCCTGTCTCTTCCCTTCCCTGCCCACC
>NW_009614350.1:0-2684 GCF_000690535.1 Cariama cristata | reverse complement strand
TCCTCCGACCTCTCCTTCCCTGCTTCCCGGCTGGGCTGCCCCCCGGCCCGGGCGAACAGCGGAGCTCGATGTGCTCTCAAGAGGTGACCAACCTCGGGGAAGAAGGCGACTGGGCTGTACAGGTGAGGCACCTGGCGGGGCAAAGGCCATGGGGGGAGCGGGGAGGGAGCAGCTCGGGGCCAGAGGTGGGGTTTGGGGGTGTGTGGGTGCTCACTCCGGGTGTAAGGACTATCGATGTTGCGGAGCTGCTGGTGGTGTAGCCAGTGGGATGGGAGAAGAGGATAGAGAAGGTCTCGGAACCGCTGGCGAGGGCTTCCCAAAAGGATCCGGTATGGCTCAGCTGTCCCCCGAGCACTTCATAACCGTGCCCCTCCGCATCCAGCTCCGTGTCCTGAGTATTCGCCTTAGATCAAATCTTTGGTGTCACCACAAAGGAGGGGCAGCTGGACCATGAGAAGATGAGATGTGTGAGCCACACTGTAGGTCCTGTCCACGCACTGTGTAGAACCCGTAGGCACCCAGAGTAGGAAGGCCAAAGCTCCTAGGGACACATCCTCCCGGAGGCTGCAGCACCGGGAATGTAGTGATCCTGCCCAGCGTTAACCAGGATTGCGGGGACAATGATGCAAAGGATGTCACATCACCGACGGTGTCCCCTGCACTGCTGTTAAGAGCTGGTGCTCGGCGCTGCCAAATGCCATTCATCAGGCTGGTGGCAGTGCTGAACTCAAGCTGTCTTACAAGCTGCTGGAGGTCACGGAGGTGGAGACCTCTGCCATTAAATTCCCTTGTATTTTCTGTGGCTTGCATGAACAGTATTGGCCAGAAAAATGCCTTTACTGGGACTTTACAGCGCACCCTCCTAGTCCTTTGCTGAGCCAGCCGGGCGTTCACAGGCACCACCAGCACCTCCCTTCTCGATGCTGCTGGGGACTTAGAGTGAGTCATGTCTGAGGCACCCGTGAAGCTCCGGCAGATCAAAGAGCATGGGGGAAACATGAGGTGATCACTCAAACAGCTCCTTCTCGCCTAATTCTCCCACTGAGTCCCAGTCCCCTCTAAACAAGGGACTCTAACATAGTTGCCGGGGATCTATTTAGCACTTCCCAAGAATCCGGACAATGAACATATATGAGGCTGAAGACCCACAGACACTATCTTACGGTCACCCCTTACATTTTCGTATTTCATAACCAGTGATGACTCGGATTCACTTTGCTGAAGGTTCTCAGAACCGCAGTAGCCTCAGGGGAGACAAGGACCCATCTTGATACATCACCATTAAACCACATTTCCTGATTGTGAGAAAGTGGTTTTATTTGGGGCTCTTACCGTCTTAAATTACTCCTTCAGGCTCATAAAAGGTTTACAGTAGTGCCTTTGTGATGTCCAGAGTGGAGGATGGTTTCTGACTTTAGATTTTCCCCGTTCGGGTTAGAGATCCCCCACCTAGTCCAAACTCCTCTTTGGCTCTGGGTAGAGAAGAGCAGTGTTACCCGCGCAGTGGTGTAAGACCCCTCTAAGCTTCTTGCTGATGCCTGCTTACCTTCAGTGCCCAAGTGACAACCTCCACTCTGTTCTTTGCAGGGCAGAGCTCCCGTCTCCGAAGACACGGAGCCCAGACCTGCGGAAGCAGCTTGCACTGCAAACAGAGGGTTGGAGAGAAATGTCAGTTCCGATCAAACCCCTTGGCTCAGCCATCAGTAAGTGAAGATAAAGTCAAGCATATCTGTCCTTACAAGGAAAAAAGAACGAAGAGACCAAACACCCACCAAAAGCTACCAGGGAGGTACAAGGCTTCCCTGTGAGACAGCAAAAATCCTCTCCTCTTGAGCAGTACTTTATTCATGTAAGTATTTTGTAATTATGATATAGATGGAGGAGGAGGTCTGTGTTGCATGTTGATTACACAGAGACTTGATGCATGATTGTGAAAGTGCTATTGCTTCTAAATGTTAAGGGAAATACCGAAAACTTGAAGAAGATTTTCGGGATAACTTCTCCCAACATAACCTTTTATGTACGTTTTTTTTTTTTTTCTTATGAGGAGGGCTCTGTAATAATGTCTTAATTTTCTGCAGTCTGTTCAATACCAGGCCAAGCAGATATTAAGCAAAATTAAGTGGTGCTTGCAAAGGAATTCCTTGATAACAAGCAGAAGCTCATTACATTAGAAACGACTGACATTGGCACACTCTCGTATTTGATCAGGGGTTTACAGGTTCTCCCTACCCTAAAGAGTGGGCTTTGAGCAGCGCATTAAGTTTTTTTTTTCATAACGTAAAGTTGAAACGAACATTTCAGGATTTTTGAGTGTAAAGTAGTAAAGAATGAAAAGTACTGTTTGTGTTTTTACAGTAAAATAGGCTAAATCGTTTACAATAAACTTAAGACACTGTAGAATATAGGGCGTCAAGAAGCTTTCTGTTTTCTTTCAATTAATCTGAATTGATCTATAAATTAATGTAATATTTCCTGTCGCTCACACATTTTTAAGAGTCAAATGCCTGATGATAGAAAAAAAATAAAATCTACTTGGAACTCCCTCGGATGAGTGTGCTGTCTCGAAGGTCACTTGTCGCAGTCACCGCCAAAGAAATAGCCACCCCAAGAGCAGGATTTTGGGAATAAATCCGTGCTTTTGGAGCGGATTTTACGCAGGGGAAATCAGGGGTTTCTCAGAA
>NW_009614349.1:0-7777 GCF_000690535.1 Cariama cristata | reverse complement strand
GACTTGTAGCATCTTTCAATCTCTGCTGTACTGTTCTCTTCTATCATCTCGTGCCATTCCTGTGCAGTTTGCCTCCGGGTCTCTTGGTTACGAAGGAGCTGAACTGCGTGAGCTTTTGCTGGTAGGCACCCTTCATGCAGCAACGCTTCTGAACTTGTCCTCCCCACCCTGGGAATAGCCCTGTGCTGCAGAGCTCCTGTCCGGCCACCCCAGTTCTGCTGCGTCTCACAACTGCGTCTGTTATTTCCTTTCAAATGCCAGACATCTTTGCTTAATGGCCTTCTTGGAGCTCTTCATTTCTGCCACACGAACAGCACGTGTGTCCTTTCGCATCAATTTCTTGAGCAAAGGGAAATTATTTTTTCTCTCCACAGCAGGACAAGGTTATGGCTCCTCATGGCTCAACAAAATTTACTTTATAGCTCTGTCTTGATCCTTGGTAGGTGGACAGAACTGGCCATGTTGTCTGCCTTGCTATACCTATTCTAATTTCGCAGTGGTTCTCTGCTTCCTTCTGCAGAAAATGGTTGACTTTGTCTTTTCTATGTGAATATGCAACTGGAAACATTCATTGCCTTAGAAAACTTGAGTCAGCATTCACTGCTCGGAAAACTGCACTCTCCTAGCTGATATGAAAGGCAGAGGGAACTAATGAAAGGTTTGTAGGAAAACTCTCACGAAGAACTCACACTTTCCTTGGTTTCAGGAAGAGAGTTCATAGAGTCCTTTCTGGTTCACTGCCCCACATCTTGTGCAGAAGCTATGTTGTTTGTAGATGGACAAGCACAATAAAATTCCCTCTACTTTCATCAACTGACAAGGAAAGAACCCTGTTTCTCTTACAGCTCTCTCTATCCTTGATTTTTCTTCTGTTGTGGTTTAACCCCAGCCGGCAACTACGCCCCACCCAGCTGCTCGCTCACTCCCTCCATGTTGGGACGCGGGCAAGAATCAGAAGAGTAAAAGTGGGAAAACTCATGGGTTGAGATATAGACAGTTTAATAAGCAAAGCGGAAGCCACGCACGCAGGCAAAGCAAACCAAGGCATTCACTCCCCACTGCCCACGGGCAGGCCGGCGTTCAGCCATCTCCGGGAGAGCAGGGCTCCATCACACGTAACGGTGACTTGGGAAGACAAACGCCATCACTCCGAACGTCCTCCCCTTCCATCTTCTTCCCCCAGCTGTATGTGCTGAGCATGGCGTCATACGGTGTGGGATATCCCTTGGGTCATCGGGGTCAGCTGTCCCGGCCGTGTCCCCTCCCAACTCCTGTGCCCCCCCAGCCTCCTCGCTGGAGGGGTGGGCTGAGAGGCAGAGAAGGCCTTGACCCTGGGTAAGCCCTGCTCAGCGATAACTAAATCACTGGTGTGTTACCAACACTGTTTTCAGCACACATCCAGAACACAGCCCCATACCAGCTACCAGGAAGAAAATTAACTCTGTCCTAGCCAAAATCTCCACTACTGTAGAGTTGTAGGAGCGTCTACTACTCTCCCCTGGCTTTCCCCAGACCTCTAGCTAATGCATTGTGCCAATCGGATCCCTATTTTCTGCCTACACAAAGCATAATAAACCCTTAAATAATGCTTTCTTCCCCAGCGGTGCTGGGGTTTTTGTGTCAGGGAAAGGAAGCTTTGACACTTTGCTCATCTCCCTCTCCCAAGCATGCTATGAGGAATGACGGATGCCTGGCCCCTCTTCCCTGTGTTGTCCATTTGGAGACTGATGTGGTGTCTCCTCTTCTGCTGCTTGTCCAGTGGCCACCATGGGTTATTGGTTTGTCTCATGTCATTGCTGTGCTTTTCTTGTTCGTTCCTTGTAGCCACTGCTGCTCTCCTGGAGCTGGTCACAGCCCCAGGTTGGCTGAGGCCAGAGCTGGGAGGGAGCTGGTCCCACACCTCCCAGTCCCCCCGCCAGTCTACCTGCTGTCTGGGCTCTGCTTTTGGACATGGCCGGTGGGCAGGGGACTTCTCTGGCAGCCAAACCATGGTGGGAGAGTGCCAGAACTGCAGAGACTGCAGCCTGGACGGCACGGGACCATGCCTGCTTGATTTGGCAAAGAGGCAGGATTTTAGCTCCATCGTTAACCCTTTTTCATTGCTTTCCTGATGTTGGCCCTTAATCTCAACTTCATTTACCAGGACAATCTCATCACACGGAGCAGGAGTTGCCCTGACGGGTGCTGAGGAGGGCACAGGGAGCTCAGCTGCTTCCATGCAAGCACGTTCAGCAGTGATAGTCACAGCGATTCAACACTGCCTTTTTGCTCTATTTTAATATCTTATTTTTTAAATAATTTTTCAGTTTCTTCACTTACTAATAATATTTCCTCATTTTCATCTATGAGAGTGGAAATGGAGTATTTCAAGGGCTTTTTACTAACCCTTCACTGGGACTTGCTGACTCAGCACCAGGAATTCCACACACGGGGAAAATGTGCTATTGCTGTGTCTGTCGTGCTTCCGAGCGATAACCATCCCTTGTCACATTTGAAACATGACTTGGTTGCCTTTTTATATCGGATGCATTTAGGAGAAGTATAAGTATTTCTGCAGCGTATGTTTTGTGAGTTGTGCCTGCTCTTAAATGGGAACGGTATTTTTGTCTGTGTTAAATACAGATTTCTCAAAATAAAACTGTCAAGGCTGTGTTTTATGGTGGATTTTGTTTTCCTTAAGCAGTATCTATGTAGATTTTTTTCTTATGTTTCTGTAGTAGTTAAAAGAATCCAGACTCCCTGAAAATTGATGCATCCTCAAGGACTAGTAGGTTTCCATTTCTGGCATGTGCATCAAGACGATTAACTGTTCTCTAGCAGTTTTGTATGGATTCGGGCTAAGTAGACCTCAACCTTTATCCCAACAGGAATTCCCAGACAAGAAAATTCTGACTTCATTTATGGTTTATAGGAAGTAACGTAAAACATGACAAAAGAAAGCGTTGCGTTTTCTTCACAAGCAATCACATGGGATCTGTGTGCTGCTTGAATTCGCCTTTGGGTCAATAGGTTAAATATTAAAAAGCATTATACTGTCCCAAAAAGTCCTCTTAAAGCTTCTAATGCTTTCCCAGTGCTGATAATTTACTGCCGTTAATAGCTACAGTCTGTTTCCAGTGCAAGTGTAGACAGTTAAATGCTAAGGCTTTGAATTTTACATGAAGAAATCTGAGTTTCCTGACATAGCTCCAACCTAGAGAAGCTTCTGAAGAGAAACGCGTAAGTTCCTATTGATCTACAGATAGATGCAATATTGATAATAATTTAACCCTGTGTGCGTATGTAGCATTTCAAATCTATGTTGTCTTCATTTTACTGGCAGCTTTGAAAGGAAATATGAAGGCAAACAATAAATGCATGATAATCATCAGAAGAGAGGCATCCAGTTGGGTTTTTTGCATCTTTATTAATCTGAATATAGTTCTGAAAATATTTTCTAAGCACTGATACTGCCAAGTAAGACCCGTGAAAATTTTGCTGTAGAATTCAGTTAGAGAAGGATCAGGCCATGACAGAGCAAACACTGTGTCCTTAGGGAGAACAGCTGCTAGAAAGAGTGGACAGAAGGTCCCAAAGCCACCCTGGCCAAGTACGGGTTTATGCGTGCATGAAAACATCTGTACCTTGTGCCTCTGCTGCTTCGTTATGGTATCCTATGGCCACGGGAAGATCAGACAGCAAAGCTCTCCCCTTTGCCACGCTCCCGTCATTTAGAAAGTCCCATCGCTTCCTTTTCTGAGCTTGAGGAGCAACGTGCAACGTCTGCACTAACACCTGGGACAGTCTCCACAGAGTACGTAGGAGGAGATAATCCAGAGGTTGATCCAAATGCTTTACATATGCAGTTTGAGGAACCCAAGTTTGTCCTATGCAATGCCAGGCTCTGTCTTCACTGAGCAAGTGGTATTATTGGATCCTGAGATAGATTAGGGAGAAACCCATTTATTTCCAGTACCGTTTGTGATCCTTTTGGTCCAGTGTTACTGTCATGAGAACAGAGACATCCTACTTGAAACCTTGAGGTAAGAAAGTAGCACAGCCCAGTCAACTCCAACACTCGCCAGACCACGGCTTGAGAGTTCCCACCTTGACAAATGTAGGCTAAAAAAGGGAGATCTAGAAATTCTGTGATAATTTTAACCACTTGTGCTAGAATCTCTGTTGCTTTGTACACAAATCCAGCTTTTCAGCATCTGTTCTCATAACTTCCCAGCTTTCAGCTTAGACAAAGAAGACCTGTACAATTCTTGAAAGAGTTTTACACTGTCTGAATTCCATCTTGAAACTCTTTGTGTTTATGTCAGGTGTTTGGGAGTATTATGATTTTAAGTAGAGCAAAAACAATTGTAATTTTCTTTTTTAGATTATTATTACAATTGGACATTTTTGCACTGAACATTTTACATGTTAAAAAGTGGCATTTCAACTAATTAGTGTCACTGACACTGCAGATCGTTTTCCGAGAACTGAAGTAAGCAGTGCTACTAAATACTTACTGTTTGTGTGTATCGTGTTTTTCAAAATGCCAAATAATCACAAGAATCCGTGATAATGGGATGGTTTTTTGTGCATATTTCGGAAGTTTTTTTTTAAGAGCACTTTAAGTTAGGCTGTTAATTTAATTTTATTGATTTAGTGCATACAGCATTTTAACTCGAATTACTTTTCTTTCCTCCATTATTGATAATGGAAAGTTCATACTGTGGCCTGATTTCATTCTATGTCCTCTGTAAAGCAAATAATCTCTTTTGTGACCTCTTCTTTCTCTGTTTGTGTAAGTACATATATATGCACACGTACAAACGGACCCTTTCTGTGGGACGGTATCATGTAAAACACAATTCAGTGAGAGTGCGAGTAGTAGGAGCTAAATCGCAAGATTCGTTGACTCTGTGCAGGAGCAAAGGACTTGACTCCTGTCTAAGTATCAGAAAGAAAATCCGGGGAAATATACATCAATCAACATGTCATTAACCCAGCATAGCATAAAGCAAATAAACATACTCAGTGCAATATTGTCTAACGTGCAATAGGACACTGTGTCTTAAGTTCACTAGGACACAGCTGGTGACAAATCAAAATGAATAGGTAAGGGGTTCAACTTAGATTGAGCTCATCTGGCAAATCGGCCTTTTGCTTCCAGAGGTCATCAGTGAGTTTCTAATGTCGGGTTCGTGGCTAGGAGATTATGTAGGATTTTCAGAAATTGTTATAGAGATACCTCAGATAATCTGAGGTAATTGATTGATTCTTACTTAACAGCAATATAAATAGCAAAGCGGTCATTAAAAGAATGTGAAAGAGAACGTGGAGGCAACTGAACACCTTCAGAGCTGGAGTGGCAGAATGGTGTTTGCGGAGGTTGAGCTGCTTTTTTGGCTGCAGTGCACTGTGCAAGTTGGAAACTGTGGAAATTTGTTTCTAGGAAAAGTAAGAAGTAAGGAGTTCTAAAAATCTCACCTCGTAATGACAGAAGTATGAAAAATAGGTTTTTATATCAGTCTGTGGCAGTGCTGGTTATGATTGTATTTTGTGGAAATAAAAGGAGGTACCATGTATCTGACACAACGCTCTGAAGGCAGCGACCGTAGCGACTCAAGTCGTATTTGCCACACAAGACGGAGGGCAAATGAAATCACCGTTGGCAGATGAAATGCGTGGTGGAAGTGGTGGAAGGTTCTGCAGCAGCTCTGCGCTGGGCAGACCCATAACAATTTGGTTCCAGCAATACTTAGCTTTAGCAAATGCTGTGCTCTCCCTGAGCAAACCTAATTAAAAGAAAGTTGAGTCAAGCTTACACAGCATAGCACAGCACCCTCATGGTTTGTACACTGAGAATAAATCCTGGGCATACATAAACCATGAACTCTTTTTAAAGTTCGTGGTTTTAATTAAAACAGTGCTTACAAATAGTACTCCACTGTGGAGCTGATACAGGTATTTGTGATGAATAATTTCCTACGATACTTTTGTTCTTTTTCTCTTCATAGGTCACGGTTTTTAGGAATTTGCTTGCTTGCAATTTTTTGACAAAATTCGGTAGAGCAAATTTTAGCCTATGCCTTGTTTAAGAAGTAAGTGCTAAGTGGGTTTCAGTGATGGCACCGTGAGGCCGGGTGCCCGAGTCACACCTCTCTTTTCTGACTAGATGATCCCAGGCAAAGGATTTCTAACGGCAGGAGTTCTTTTCTTGGGTCATTATAAAGCTCAGAAGTCCTTAAATTTACTTACACAAATAACAAGGAAATACTTTTGAAGATTATTGGGAAAATGCTTTTTTTCAGAATAGTGCTTTCTGTGTTCGTGTGCAGAACCACTTTGTCTTTTCAGAACGTGTCCTTGTCGTGGTTAACAGGCTTTTGACGTGACTTGTTGACAATTAGGCTTAAACAGAAAATGCATACAGCATGTTTAGTTTTAGCTGTATTTATAATGTTTGATGCTTTGGGCTAATTATTGCTGTACAATAGTTGCATAATTATGTTGAGGCTGAATATCCTGCAACGCTGTGGAAAAACCACATTGCTAATAAATTTTGAACGATCATAGTGTAAAAGTTGAGTAGGGTTGGGTATGGAAGAAAGATAATTTATGAAACATGTAGTCAGCACTCAGTCTAAAAAGGCATAGTGACTACCGTGGAGTAGAAGTATTGGAGTAAAAGAGAGGTTTAACATCTCAGGACGTTAAATCTTTACATATTGGAGCCTTTGGAAGGCCATCAAACAACACGCAGGTTCGTTTGAAGGTACCTAAGACAAAATAAGCTTCTTTAATACTCCAGTGTCCTCTGCTCTTCAGCACTTTCCCTGCGAAATCTTCAGTGTTTAGGCACAGTCTTTGTTGAGGAGATAGCTAATGCTCCTGGCTGCGCCTGCTGCAAAAAATTTGAAGGGATAAAGAGATAAAGCCAGGCTTGCTCAAGATAAGCCTGGGGACAGCACACCAACGTTTGAGGGACAGTGTGCTAGCGAGGTCCTTTGGTCTACCGACTCAGTGGAGGCAGAGGATGGAGATCCATGCGGCAGCAAGGATGGAAAGGTTATTGATGTGTTAGAAACCATGGAAACACCTGAGAATGGTCACATAGGAGTTAGGGCTTCTCTCCCCAAAACGGTGGCGGGATCAATAGCCCGACTGAGGTGCATCTACGCCACTGCACGCAGCACGGGCGACAAACAGGAGGAGCTGGAAGCCATTGTGCAGCAGGAAAGCTATGACATGGTTCCCATCACAGAAACAGGGTGGGATGGCTCGCACAACTGGAGTGCTGCGATGGGTGGGTATAAAGACTTCCGAAGGGATAGGCAAGGAAGGAGAGGCGGTGGGGTAGCCCTGTGTGTTAGGGTGTGTTTTGATTGTCTAGAGCTTAATGAGAGTGACGATAGGGCTGAGTGTTTATGGGTAAGAATCGGGGGAAGGCTGACAAGGCAGGTGTCATGGTGGGAGTCTGTTATAGACCACCCAGCCAGGATGAAGAGAGAGACGGAATACTGTATAAGGGAGAGGTCTCACAGTCGCTAGCCTTTGTTCTCGTGGGGGACTTCAACCTACCAGATGTCTGCTGGAAATACAACACAGCAGAGAGGAAACAGTCCAGGAGGGGCGGCGCCCGCCCTGACAGAGCTGGTGGGGGAGCCAATGAGGGAAGGCGCCCACTGGGCCTGTGGTTTGTGAACAGAGAATCGTAGAATCATAGAATCACTATGGTTGGAAGAGACCTCAAAGATCACCAAATCCAACCGCACACCCAATTCCACCATGCCCGCTAAACCCA